>NW_025767577.1:378678-439442 GCF_003918875.1 Haliotis rubra
ACCCGAGGCCTACATGGTTGTAAGGTTTTACGCCGAGGGCGATGGATCAAAACAGGCACCTACAACTGATACCTCGTCAGTAAGCGTAAATATTCTTGTTCAGTTTGGCAAAGTTAGTCACCTGAAAGAAAGGAACGTGGTTTTGGATTCCTCTTTTCCACATGCACAATTTTCAGTCTTGATTTAAATTCATCTTCTTTAAATCAATTCGAAAGCTAGTTTAACTCGTTTCAGTAAGATAAACCGCAGCGATAGTTCCATTGAAAATGTTAACTGGAAAGTTATTTTGATTCACTCTTATTCAGCGGTTATGGTTTGTAGATGAGGGACTCTCATCAATTTAACTGTTAAAACGGCCCAGTGACCTTCTGTTGAACTGTCCTGTTTCATCAGCCTGTAGTTGTGTGTTTTTAGACTCAACGTCCAGGGATGCAGACTCAGTTCGTCATCAATAATCTTTACCAAGCTCGACAATACGTCATCAGTGTGGAGGCTCGCAAATAACGTGGGTATGGGGCCATGCCAGTAATCACTACGACTCGCCCAGTCCGTAAGTCACGTAGAGGAGCTCATCTCTGAGAAGCCTGAGTCAAGAGTCAAATACCTCGCCAATATCAATCAATTTGATTGTCATGCGGGTCAACACCCTCATAGCTTAAATATTCAAGAATATAGCATATGTCTTAAGTAATTCCCCAACGAGAAGGACGTGTTATCCCCAAATGTTTGCCTGTCAGCCCCTGTGGTATCTTTACCTGACATGTTGTGTGCCCCCAGGTCAACCGAATCATCCGCACAAGCGTTCCCTTAGATTTAGTGAGGATCCTGTACCAGTTACAAGTTGGTTTTGTAGGAAACCTGGGACTATACGCCTCCTATTCGATGTTGGTCATGATACGCTTCAGGCATACTTGCTTCAGTCTTCACCACCATGTTTTGTATGTTAATTGATTTAAGTTTAAGTTAATGGTCTGTGCTTCCTCAGACATGGATTGTGGTGTAGCTTGGTGTACCTGAACTATGGCTGGTGAACACCTTAAGATTTTGTGGATTTAGATAAGACCTAAATGCACCCCTAAATATCACAACGATAAATCACAATACCAACAGACTTACGCATCGTACGCGCCGCATCGCGCGCGTATGGTGGTATAACAATCACACTTTTAATGCAATAAATAACACAAAACCCTTGTATAATAATCCCGTGTCACAATACAACACATGTATGACAATCCATCTCACAATACAATCCATGTATGTCAGTTCATGTCACAATACAGACCCATGTATGTCAATTCATGTCACAATACAACCCATGTATGACAATCCATCTCACAATACAACCCATGTAAGTCAATTCATGTTACAATACAGCCCCACGTATGTCAATCCATGTCACAATACAGACCCATACGTGACAATCCGTCACAATACAGGCCCATGTATGTCAATCCATGTCACAATACAACACATGTATGACAATCCATCTCACAATACAACCCATGTAAGTCAATTCATGTCACAATACAGCCCCACGTATGTCAATCCATGTCACAATACAACACATGTATGACAATCCATCTCACAATACAACACATGTATGACAATCCATGTCACAATACAGACCCATGTATGACAATTCATGTCACAATACAGACCCATGTATGACAACCCATGTCACAATACAGACCCACGTATGACAATCCATGTCACAATGCAGACCCATGTAAGTCAATCCATGTCACAATAAGACCCATGTTTGACAATCCATGTCACAATACAGACCCATGTATGACAATCAATGTCACAATACACACCCACGTATGTCAATTCATGTCAAAATGCAGACCAATGTATGTCAATCCATGTCACAATACAGACCCATGTATATCAATCCATGTCACAAAACAGACCCATGTATGTCAATGAATTTCACAATACAGACCAATGTATGTCAATCCATGTCACAATACAGACTAATGTATGACAATCCATGTCACAATACAGACCAATGTATGACAATCCATCTCACAATACGGACCAATGTATGACAATCCATGTCACAATACAGACCAATGTATGATAATCCATCTCACAATACAGACCAATGTATGACAATCCATGTCACAATACAGACCAATGTATGACAATCCATCTCACAATACAGACCAATGTATGACAATCCATGTCACAATACAGACCAATGTATGATAATCCATCTCACAATACGGACCAATGTATGACAATCCATGTCACAATACAGACCAATGTATGTCAATCCATGTCACAATACAGACCAATGTATGACAATCCATCTCACAATACAGACCCATATGTGACAATCCATGTCACAATACAACCCATGTAAGTCAATTCATGTTACAATACAGCCCCACGTATGTCAATCCATGTCACAATACAGACCCATGTATGACAATCCATGTCACAAAACAGACCCATATGTGACAATCCATGTCACAATACAACCCATGTATCACAATCCATGTCACAATAGAGACCAATGTATGACAATCCATGTCACAATACAGGCCCGTGTATGTCAATCCATGTGGACAATAAATTACCATATATGTCAATCCATGTCATTAATACAGACCCATGTATGTCAATCCATGTCACAATACAGCCCACGTATGACAATCCAAGTCACAACACAACCCATGTATGTCAATCCATGTCAGAATAGAGACCTATGAATGATAATTCATGTCAATAATACAGACCCATGCATGTCAATCCATGTCACAATACAGACCCATGTAATAATAATCCATGTCACAATACAGACCCATGTATGTCAATCCATGTCAAAATGCAGACCAAATGTATGTCAATCCATGTCACAACATTATGACCCATTTGTGACAATCCATGTAAAAATACTGACCCATGTGTATGATAATCCATGTCACAATGCAGATCCATATCTTACAATCCATACTACACACAGACCCATGTGGCTGGCAATCCATGTCACAATGCAGACCCATATCCATAATCCATGTCACAATACAGAACCATATGTGGTAATCCATGTCACAGTTACAGACCCATGTATGCGGAATCCATGTCACAATACAAACTGATGTGTATGACAATCCATGTCACAATATACAGACCCATGTATCACAACCCAAGTCACAATACAGACCCATGTATGGCAATCCATGTCACAATACCCATGTGTGAAAAGCCATTAATAGAGGACCTTGACGTTTGCAAAACATCTTCTTTGCAACACGTAACGATAGTAATAACTATATATGTGTGGAATGTACTTCATAACATAAAGTCATTAATCTTTGTGTTCAATCTATTTGCAAATACGTGTCAGCACTCAAGATGTAATCCACGCCAATCTATTGGTAATACGTGTCATTAATCTAAGATGTAACCATCACAATCCATTGCAATACGTGTCACACTCCAAGATGTAACTATCACAATCTATTGCGCATACGCGTCACACTCAAGATGTACCTACGTAGCACCTATTGCAATACGTGTCACACCTTAAGATGTAACTATCACAATCTATTGTAATACTCCTGCTCACACTCAAGATGTAACTATCAGCAAATTCCATTGGGTAAATACCTGTCACACCGGCAGATGTAACTATCACAATCTATTGCAATTCACAGTGTAATAAATATGCCGTTCCAAATATATTGCAATACGTATCGCGATAATACGGCAAAATATTCCAAAAACAACACACCAAGCTACCGTAAAGGGCCATTGAGAGTCCCATTCCCCGGACTTGTCACATCATTGAACTAAATTTCCACTTTGCGGAAGGGATGGACATTTTATAACAATAATTTTGCAATGTTGACATTTGTTCGTCGTTTCTACACGACGGCACATACAAAGGTGCCTTTTACATTCGTTGTAAACTGTGGGCGGTGGGTTAGTCTATCGGTTAATGCGTTGGCCTGTCACGCCGAATACCTGGCCCGATTCTACATGGGTACAATGTGTGAAGCCTATATCAGCGCCCTCTGCCGGGATGTTAAGCCGGAATATTGCTAAAAGCGGCGTAAAACCAAACTCAGTCGCTGTCAGTCGCTGTGAATTTCCACGTCATTTCTGCATCGTAAGTTTAGGTGGAACTGTCCGAGGGTCGTAGCCCGATAAAGTGAAGGCTATGGCGGTCGGAGACATGAAAACGCCAAGAATGCAACCAGGGCAATGTGGGACTGAGATTACACTGACTGGAATCTGATGCCCAACTCCATCTCTAATACCAACTCGCAGAGATCCTTCATACCAAATTTGATATCGTGGGCCGTCCATACCCACATCGTAAAATATTCAATAACCACCACCTGCGCATGTACGCAACATGGTATTTCATCTTTCCTCTTGTGAATGGAAACCCGTAATGGTCTGCTTGACATGAATCCATAGCAGTTCTCTTTATATCTAAGGTAACCACTGCAACAATGTTGGAGTGTATTGTCACCCTCGGATACAAGATAGATCTTTGCAAAATTATACCTCTTTTTCTTGGAATGTGTATACTTGCGTCCGCAGCACTCTCTCTGAGACCTAACATCATAAATATTATTTAGCTAATCCTTGCCTCTGTTGGGAGGCCGAAACAGATGGAATAGGTACAATTTATTTGTTTGTTATTTTGTTGTTTCAGTATGGTTTAGACCACAATTTTACCACAAAAAGCCTTTGAAACTGTTTGTAATGTTTCATTATTTTGACGATTTTTTGATCCATTGTGTCAAGATACATCAGCTTGGTTAATCTTTTCTATGTCATGAGATATGCGTTTGGTAGGTCACTAATTATTTCTTTAACTGTGTCAGAACTGATCCATTCGATATGTTGCTATTTCATTCCCTCTCGCTAAGTGTCATAATTTATCCCTTTGGTGACACTAGATGTTTAGTTCCCAGTGTCATGGTTTATATACACTGAAATTGCAGTGAATTGTGCAGATTTACAAAAATATTTCTAAAACTGAAATGTTTCATTAGTTTGACAAAGTCAGTTCCACTGCGTCATCTTTTCTTGTCAATGGAACGTGTATTGACTTTTATGACATGTTTCCTACATCAAGTATTATATCTAAGCAATTAGTCATGTAATGTCGAATCGTTTTATCTTTGATACAAGATAGATCTTGAAATCATTGCACTGACACTTGCATCCCCAGTAGGGATTCCGAAACAGAAGATATCTTCTATTCTGACACTATTCTATGATGGGAGGAGGAAGCGGACATAATACTTACTGCATTCCTGATGGTTGTCGCGGAAAATCACTTTTGTCCATGGGTACAATGTGTTTGTTGTCAAGAATTGTGTCGCATGGTTTTTGACCTCGATCTTCTGAAAGTGTTTAAATTTAAATTTGACGATACTAGTTCTATTACATCAACACATATCAGCTTCACTACTATATGGTTTGTCTTTTTATCTGTGTCAAGTGAGTTATGTTTTTGGCATGTCACTATTTAATTCTTTAACAATGTCATGAGATATGCGAATGGAACTTTACTATGTATTTCTTTTAGCTGTACGTTTCAAACTGATCCGTCCTTCGAAATATCGCTATTTCATTCTCTCTCTATGTCCTCATTTAACCATTTAGTATGCTAATATATATTTCTTTCCCTGTGTCATGATTTACCCGCTTGTTGTGTCACTATCTATTTCAGTATATCATGATTTAATCATTGGCCATGTCACCATTCATCCGTCATGTATCATTTCTTTCACCATGTCAGATATTTCTCTTCAATCATATCATATGTTTTAAATCATTCACTAGTTCACAAGTCACATCTTTTATTATGTCACGATGTATCTCTTTTCAGCATTATGATTTTACCAATCACTGTGCTAAGATTTTATTTACCTTCACCAAGTCATAATGTATCCCTTTTAACTATGTCATGATATATTCATCTACTTATCTATGCCGCTTGCAAAATGACTCTGTCAAAAGAGAATGAACACTAAAAAATATCTACTGATTCTTAAATGGATGGCTTCTTCTGTTCACACACTTCAGCAGTGCCATCTGCCCCTGATGTTTCAATTAAAGCTGTGTCGCCAACGACCATCCCGCTACTGATAACGGCAAGTGAGACTGGTGGGCTTCCCCATCGAGGCCTACAAGATTGTGTTTTTACGCCGAGGGTGATGATCAAAACAAGGTCTTACAACTGGTACCTGTCAGTAAGCAACATTCTTGTTCAGTTTGGTAAAGGTTTACCCGGAACAAAGAAAAGTGTTTTGATTCCCTTTCCCACAGTCACAATTTCAAACTTATCAGTCTTCTTTGATTTAATTCGTCTTTTTTCAACTCACCTTGAGAGCTAGTTTAACTGATTCAGTAAGAGGAAGTCTTGCACATTTCCACCATGAAACAACCGAAAGGTATTTTGTTTGACTCTTCCGCGGGTACGACTGGTATATGAGGAGCTCGTTCAGCTCTACTTAACTGGAAGTTGATCGGAGTGGCCTTTCAACTGAACTGCCCTGTTTGATCATCCTAAGTGTGTTGTGTGTTTGTCAGACTCAACGTCCCAGGGGATGCAGACCCAGTTCGTCATCAATAATCTAGCACCCAGGCGACGATACGTCATCAGTGTGGAGGCGCGCAACAACGTGGGGTATGGGGCCAAGGCTGCAATCGCTGCCATGACTCTTGGCCATCCGTAAGTTAAGTCGAAAACTTGATCAACTCTGGGGTCACCGTAGTTAGTTACTCATCAGAAAAAGTCATTTGAGACATATATGTCCCTTTGTAGTTCTTGGTGAGTTTAGGGAACTATGGTGTTGTAAGAGCTGACTACATGCATCATGTAGTCAGGCTGTGCTTGCTTGGTTGTCGTCGTACTCTGTTGACACGAATCGTTGCTCACAAAATACATCACTGGATTGTCTGGTCAGGATTCGATTATTTACAGGTCATTACCCTCACAGCTTAAATATTCATGGAATGTAGCATACATGTCTTAAGTGCAGTAACTTGAAGTACGAATGAGAAGCATGTGATACCCATAAATGACTGTGTGTCAGCCTCATACAGCCCCTTTCAGTGACCTATTGTTGTGTGTCTTCAGGGAACCGAACCCTCCAACAGTTACCTCCCTAGATTTAGTGACTATCCGAACAGCTACAAACTGGTTTGGGAGAAACCTGGGACTGAGGCATGCCCTGACTCGATACATGGTCAGGTATTATCAGGTATACTTGCTTCAGTCTCTGACCACTGTTGTAGTTATGAACAACATGTTTGAAACAAGCTGTTATATCTGAATGTTATCTGTGATGCAGACATGGATTGTGGTGTAGCCTGGTACCTGAAATGTTGACCTAAATATTGCAATTTATTTCCAACGCATATTATTTGTTGCAATACGTGTCACAATGCAACCATATGTGCTGAATGTTTTTATAACATGTCACACTATCGCAATTATATTGCAACACCTGTCAAAATAAATACCTAATTGTCACAATCGAAGACTGCGATTCACATTGCAATATGTGTTAAAATGGATTCGTAACTATCACAAAATATTTGCAATACCTGTCAAAAATAAATATGTAACAATGACAACCTACTGCAATTCACTGTGTAATATGTGTTATAATGTGGCTGTAAGTATCTCGATGTATATACTGTATAACACAATACAGACCTACGCATCTCAGTATATCGCAAAACAATCCAACAAGCACAGATAAGCCACAATCAAATGAGAGTTCAATTCCTGGAGTGAATGAGTGAGTGAGTATGCTTTTAAGTTGCTTTTATCAATATTCCAGCAATATCACGGCGGGGGACACCAGGAATGGGCCTCACACATTGTACCCATGTGGGGAATCGAACCCGGATCTTCAACGTGACTGCAGATACCTTAAAAATTAGGCTACCCTTCCACCCCTCATTATTTGGAATAAATGTCACTTTGCAAAGCATGTATGTAATAACCCGAATTGTTCAACATTGAACATATGTTCCTCGTTAACATTAGGGCACAAACGAAGGTGCTTTACATTCAAGTTGTAAATTTCACGTCATTTCTGCACGTGTTTAGGTGGAACTATCCGAGGGTCAGCCTGAGAAAGTGAAGGCGGCGGTTGGAGACATGAAAACGCTGCTAATTGACCAGAGCAATGTGACTGAGATTACATTAACGGAATTGATGCCCAACTGCACTTATGAACTGCAGATCAGCGCTATGAACCCTATGGAGTGTCCAAGGCCACACATAAAATATTCACCACACACCACCTGGGATGTAAGCAACACCTTATTTCATCTTTTCTTGTCAATGAAAACATGCATTGACTGTGTGACATAGGGTCCGGATCAGGTATAATATCTAAGCAATTAGAGAATGAAACGAAAACATTAAGGAATGTTTTCATCCATTTGTATTTCCATGCCAGTTATCAGTTGATTTGATGGTACTGTTTATACTTAAGCGGTGCCATCTGATCCTGATGTTTCAATTAAAGAGGTGTCGCCAACGACCATCTCGTTACTGATAACGGCAAGTGGGTCTGGTGGGCAGCCATCGAGGCCTACAAGATTGTGTTTTACGCCGAGGGTGATGATCAAAACAAGGTCTCACAACTGGTACCTGTCAGTAAGCGATATTCTTTTTCAGTTTGGTAAAGGTGTGGCCGAAACAAATATAAGTGTTTTGATTCCCTTTTCCACAGTCACAATTTCAAACTTATCAGTCTTCTTAATTTAATTCGTCTTTTCAACTCGCCTTGAGAGCTAGTTTAACTGATTCAGTAAGAGGAAGTCTTGAACATTTCCACCATGAAACAACCGGAAGGTATTTTGTTTGACTCTTCCGCGGGTACGACTGGTAAATGAGGAGCTCGTTCAGCTCTACTTAACTGGAAGTTGATCGGAGTGGCCCTTCAACTGAACTGCCCTGTTTGATCATCCTAAGTGTGTTGTGTGCTTGTCAGACTCAACGTCCAAGGGGATGCAGACCCAGTTTGTCATCAATAATCTAGCACCCAGGCGACGATACGTCATCAGTGTGGAGGCGCGCAACAACGTGGGGTATGGGGCCAAGGCTGCAATCGCTGCCATGACTCTGGCCATCCGTAAGTTAAGTCGAAAACTTGATCAACTCTGGGGTCACCGTAGTTAGTTACTCATCAGAAAAAGTCATTTGAGACATATATGTCCCTTTGTAGTTCTTGGTGAGTTTAGGGAACTATGGTGTTGTAAGAGCTGACTACATGCATCATGTAGTCAGGCTGTGCTTGCTTGGTTGTTGTCGTACTCTGTTGACACGAATCGTTGCTCACAAAATAAATCACTGGATTGTCTGGTCAGGATTCGATTATTTACAGGTCATTACCTCATAGCTTAAATATTCATGAATGTAGCATACATGTCTTAAGTGCAGTAACTTGAAGTACGAATGAGAAGCATGTGATACCCATAAATGACTGTGTGTCAGCCTCATACAGCCCCTTTCAGTGACCTATTGTTGTGTGTCTTCAGGGGAACCGAACCCTCCAACAGTTACCTCCCCTAGATTTAGTGACTATCCGAACAGCTACAAACTGGTTTGGGAGAAACCTGGGACTGGAGGCATGCCCCTGACTCGATACATGGTCAGGTATTATCAGGTATACTTGCTTCAGTCTCTCACCACTGTGGTAGTTATGAACAACATGTTTGAAACAAGCTGTTATATCTGAATGTTATCTGTGATGCAGACATGGATTGTGGTGTAACCTGGTACCTGAAATGTTGACCTAAATATTGCAATTTATTTCAACGCATATTATTTGTTGCAATACGTGTCACAATGCAATCATATGTGCTGAATGTTTTTATAACATGTCACACTATCGCAATTATATTGCAACACCTGTCAAAATAAATATGTAACAATGACAACCTACTGCAATTCACATTGTAATATGTGTTAAAATGGATTCGTAACTATCTCGAAAATGTATAATACCTGTATAATAAATATAACAATGACAACCTACTGCAATCTCAGTATGTGTTATAATCTGTAAGTATCTCGAAATACAATAACACAATACAGACCTACGCATCTCAGTATATCGCATAACAATCCAACAAGCACAGATAAGCACAATCAAATGAGAGTTCAATTCCTGGAGTGAATGAGTGAGTGAGTATGCTTTTAAGTTGCTTTTATCAATATTCCAGCAATATCACGGCGGGGACACCAGGAATGGGCCTCACACATTGTACCCATGTGGGGAATCAAACCCGGATCTTCAACGTGACTGCAGATACCTTAAAAATTAGGCTACCCTTCCACCCCTCATTATTTGGAATAAATGTCACTTTGCAAAGCATGTATGTAATAACCCGAATTGTTCAACATTGAACATATGTTCCTCGTTAACATTAGGGCACAAACGAAGGTGCTTTTACATTCGTTGTAAATTTCACGTCATTTCTGCACGTGTTTAGGTGGAACTATCCGAGGGTCAGCCTGAGAAAGTGAAGGCGGCGGTTGGAGACATGAAAACGCTGCTAATTGACCAGAGCAATGTGACTGAGATTACATTGACGGAATTGATGCCCAACTGCACTTATGAACTGCAGATCAGCGCTATGAACCTATCGGAGTGTCCAAGGCCACACATAAAATATTCACCACACCACCTGGGGATGTAAGCAACACCTTATTTCATCTTTTCTTGTCAATGAAAACATGCATTGACTGTGTGACATAGGGTCCGGATCAGGTATAATATCTAAGCAATTAGAGAATGAAAACGAAAACATTAAGGAATGTTTTCATCCATTTGTATTTCCATGCCAGTTATCAGTTGATTTGATGGTACTGTTTATACTTCAGCGGTGCCATCTGATCCTGATGTTTCAATTAAAGAGGTGTCGCCAACGACCATCTCGTTACTGATAAGGGCAAGTGGGTCTGGTGGGCAGCCCATCGAGGCCTACAAGATTGTGTTTTACGCCGAGGGTGATGATCAAAACAAGGTCTCACAACTGGTACCTGTCAGTAAGCGATATTCTTTTTCAGTTTGGTAAAGGTGTGGCCGAAACAAATATAAGTGTTTTGATTCCCTTTTCCACAGTCACAATTTCAAACTTATCAGTCTTCTTAATTTAATTCGTCTTTTCAACTCGCCTTGAGAGCTAGTTTAACTGATTCAGTAAGAGGAAGTCTTGAACATTTCCACCATGAAACAACCGGAAGGTATTTTGTTTGACTCTTCCGCGGGTACGACTGGTAAATGAGGAGCTCGTTCAGCTCTACTTAACTGGAAGTTGATCGGAGTGGCCCTTCAACTGAACTGCCCTGTTTGATCATCCTAAGTGTGTTGTGTGCTTGTCAGACTCAACGTCCAAGGGGATGCAGACCCAGTTTGTCATCAATAATCTAGCACCCAGGCGACGATACGTCATCAGTGTGGAGGCGCGCAACAACGTGGGGTATGGGGCCAAGGCTGCAATCGCTGCCATGACTCTGGCCATCCGTAAGTTAAGTCGAAAACTTGATCAACTCTGTGGTCACCGTAGTTAGTTACTCATCAGAAAAAGTCATTTGAGACATATATGTCCTGTGTAGTTCTTGGTGAGTTTAGGGAACTATGGTGTTGTAAGAGCTGACTACATGCATCATGTAGTCAGGCTGTCCTTGCTTGGTTGTTGTCGTACTCTGTTGACACGAATCGTTGCTCACAAAATAAATCACTGGATTGTCTGGTCAGGATTCGATTATTTACAGGTCATTACCTCATAGCTTAAATATTCATGAATGTAGCATACATGTCTTAAGTGCAGTAACTTGAAGTACGAATGAGAAGCATGTGATACCCATAAATGACTGTGTGTCAGCCTCATACAGCCCCTTTCAGTGACCTATTGTTGTGTGTCTTCAGGGGAACCGAACCCTCCAACAGTTACCTCCCCTAGATTTAGTGACTATCCGAACAGCTACAAACTGGTTTGGGAGAAACCTGGGACTGGAGGCATGCCCCTGACTCGATACATGGTCAGGTATTATCAGGTATACTTGCTTCAGTCTCTCACCACTGTGGTAGTTATGAACAACATGTTTGAAACAAGCTGTTATATCTGAATGTTATCTGTGATGCAGACATGGATTGTGGTGTAACCTGGTACCTGAAATGTTGACCTAAATATTGCAATTTATTTCAACGCATATTATCTGTTGCAATACGTGTCACAATGCAATCATATGTGCTGAATGTTTTTTTATAACATGTCACACTATCGCAATTATATTGCAACACCTGTCAAAATAAATATGTAACAATGACAACCTACTGCAATTCACTGTGTAATATGTGTTATAAATTGGCTGTAAGTATCTCGATGTATATACTGTATAACACAATACAGACCTACGCATCTCAGTATATCGCAAAACAATCCAACAAGCACAGATAAGCCACAATCAAATGAGAGTTCAATTCCTGGAGTGAATGAGTGAGTGAGTATGGTTTTAAGCTGCTTTTATCAATATTCCAGCAATATCACGGCGGGGGACACCAGGAATGGGCCTCACACATTGTACCCATGTGGGGAATCAAACCCGGATTTTCAACGTGACTGCAGATACCTTAAAAATTAAGCTACCCTTCCACCCCTCATTATTTGGAATAAATGTCACTTTGCAAAGCATGTATGTAATAACCCGAATTGTTCAACATTGAACATATGTTCCTCGTCAACATTAGGGCACAAACGAAGGTGCTTTTTACATTCGTTGTAAATTTCACGTCATTTCTGCACGTGTTTAGGTGGAACTGTCCGAGGGTCAGCCTGAGAAAGTGAAGGCGGCGGTTGGAGACATGAAAACGCTTCTTATTGACCAGAGCAATGTGACTGAGATTACATTAACGGAATTGATGCCCAACTGCACTTATGAACTGCAGATCAGCGCTATGAACCCTATCGGAGTGTCCAAGGCCACACGTAAAATATTCACCACACCACCTGGGGGATGTAAGCAACACCTTATTTCATCTTTTCTTGTCAATGAAAACATGCATTGACTGTGTGACATAGGGTCCGGATCAGGTATTATATCTAAGCAATTAGAGAATGAAAACGAAAACATTAAGGAATGTTTTTATCCATTTGTATTTCCATGCCAGTTATCAGTTGATTTGATGGTACTGTTTATACTTCAGCGGTGCCATCTGATCCTGATGTTTTGATTAAAGTGGTTTCGCCAACGACCATCTCGTTACTGATAAGGGCAAGTGGGACTGGTGGGCAGCCCATCGAGGCCTACAAGATTGTGTTTTACGCCGAGGGCGATGATCAAAACAAGGTCTTACAACTGGTACCTGTCAGTAAGCAATATTCTTTTTCAGTTTGGTAAAGGTTTAGCCGAAACAAAAAAAGTGTTTTGATGCACTCTTATTCCGGCACAATTTCAAACTTTTCAGTCTTGTTAATTTGATTTAGTCTTTTCAACTCACCTTGAAAGCAAGTTTAACTGTTTCAGTAAGAGGATGTCTTGCACATTTCCACTATGAAACAACCGAAAGGTATTTTGTTTGACTGTTCCGCGGGTACGACTGGTAAATGAGGAGCTCGTTCAGCTCTACTTAACTGGCAGTTCATCGAGTGACCCTTCTGTTGAACTGTCCTGTTTCACCAGCCTGTGTTGTGTGTTTGTTAGACTCAACGTCCCAGGGGATGCAGACCCAGTTCGTCATTAATAATCTTTTACCAAGCCGACGATACGTCATCAGTGTGGAGGCTCGCAACAACGTGGGGTATGGGGCCAAGGCTGCAATCTCTGCCATGACTCAGTCCGTCCGTAAGTTAAGTCGAGAAGCTGATCAACTCTGGGGTCACCGCAATTAGTTACTCATCAGAAATGTATTGTGTAACAGATATATACTCGGCGTCATTAATGAAGGGTAAAGCTATTTGCAACAGTATTTCTTAAATGTTGTAAAATCTTCCTGTTGTTTGAAATATTTACAACCGAATGTTTCACTAACTTTCTTAACAGTATGGAAAAACACATCAGGCATTGAAATGTCATCATTATGTTCGTTAACGTTGTGCTGTTACAAAGGGCGCATATATTATTCTGATTTTTTTAATATGGAAATCCAACTGCCACTTAATGTCAGTGATTTGCACGTACAAGTCCCCCTATACATGGGAAAAGGAGGACCATACACATGCATTGATGCTTTTTCACTGTCGTTCACTGTTCAGGTACCTCTTTGAAATCGCAGCTTAAAATGAGACGTTTTTTTACACTTGCTGTAAGGGGTCAGGCTATTGTCCTTTTGCAATCAGATCAGCCTCAGCGGCAGCTTGCTGACCGCTTTAATGTAAGTCAGAGTGCTTTTGGTAGACTGGCAGAGATTTCAAGCCAATGGGTCCGTGGAATATGCACGGCGACCAGGTCGCCACGGAGTCACAACAGTCCGAGATGTTAGGCACATGATTAACACCGCATTTCGTAACAGATTCCTTAACACAGCAGATATTCAAACAGAACACTTCAATGTTAACAATGTAAGGATATCCAGGGGCACCGTTTAAGGGCAGCCGGACTCCGTTGTAGGCGACCTGCAGTTTGTCCACCACGTCGACCCTCGTTACTGCAAGACACCAACGATAGGCGTCACAGGGCCATTATTGTCACGGAATACCTTAGGCAGCAGGGTGGAGAGCAGATGGAGTGGCCAGAATGTTCGCTAGACCTCAACCCAAGTAAGCATCCCTGGGATAAACTCAGACGACGTCACCCAGCACCAGTGTATCTCCCAGGACTCCGCAGGGCTCTAGTAGAGGAATGGAAGCTTTCTTTGTGAACTTGATATGGGGCATGAGAACGAGGTGCACCAGTGTCTTGGACGCGCGAGGAGGGTACACAAGATATTGAATGACCGAGTGCTTCATGTCTGTCATTTTCATTTGGTCTACACAACTGATGTTTGTTAGTGCTGTGTGAACTTTCTGTCTGTATGTCACGATGTGTCACGTTGGTCAACATATTAAAGGTTACGACACTCTTAGTTCTATTATTTCTGAGAAACCTTTCTTTACATATATATAATATGACCCTTCATTAATGACACCTAGTATGTATACTCTTAAAAAAACTCAATTTTATTTACGATTGAAAAAAATCGGGAGATATATCGGAGTCAATTAATGCTGATATGATATTAATGAATGTTTTGAGATAGCATCACCACTTGCACTTCCTTATGACCATAGTTGTTTGTACAGTAATCGCTCTTGAAAGATGATTGGTGTATGACTTGAAATTTGCATGTGTACGAATTTCATTTTCAAACAAAAAAAAAACGTCTAGAAAGAAACACTGTGTAATGCAAGATCAAATTAATGGTCTACAGTGATTTATCGACGACCATCTAGAAAACCCTCAAAATCAAGAATTACGCCCATGCACGTGTATGGGACTACTACGTTTTGCACGTGCATCCCATGCGTTGTACTTAGGGGTGGCGATATTGAGAAATGCCGGTGCGTTCATAAGATGACTGCATTTGAAAAGTTTGTTAACGCTTATACTTCCTACTGCTATTGAAAGTTTTTATCCCATCCCAAAATTGTCCACTTAAGGCATAACAAGAACCCATCTGACTCTGCACATTGATTGCCCATCTATTTGACCATCCTGATCAAATTTCAGAGAAGCCATCAGCTCCGAGCATCTCAGCTGATGAAGTGACGTCCACAAGCATCCGTCTGCTGATTGCGAAAGAACAAGAAACTGGGGGACAGCCCGTCATAGAGTACAGGGTCGTTTATTATGCTAAAGGCAATGTAAAAGGAAAGATCAGAAGAAAGGTTCCTGTCAGTAAGTTGAGTTGTTTATCAATTACAGTAACAGACGGTTAACTCCCCTCCTCAACACAAAGGAAAAAAACAGAACGGGTACTTTCCCTCTGGTGGGCGAGCTGGCTAGGGCACCAGGCTAGTAATCCAGCGAGCTTGAGTTGACGGGATCGAGCCCAGGTGACCAGGTGTAAAAACCTCGGATTCAACTTTGTGTGCAGACTCTTTCAGTGTTGTCACAACCCCTAGTGTACAGTACACAACCCTGTGCACTTAAAAGAACCCACCAGTCCGTTGGTATTTTACCAGATGGTGGCGACATGAATACGTGCAAACACCTAGTTGCGGGTACAGCAACGTGCAGTAAACTTGGACAAAGTACTGTGACTTTCTGTTGCAGTCCACCCAGCTGTGAATGGGTACCTCGTAGTGATGGGAAAGCCACATTAACTCGGTGCGCCTGGTAGGCAGCAAGAGTTGTATGCTCCCCAGGGAGTTAATACGAAGTGATGTTGAGATTGACATCCTAAGATCGAGGGAAAAAATCAAAGCGCCTGTGAGCAGCCTAGCTTGAACTCGGCGCTATATAAATAGATTATAATAAAATAATTATAATAATACCTCAGACACAATCTAATGCTCACCTTTCCTCCCAGTTCTCTGGAGTGTTGTTTCAGTCTAACCAGTTTAGGTGTGTCATGTGTTATATGGTTTTGTCAGACAGAAACTCCAAGGACCTGCAGACTGTGTTCCTCATTGACAATCTGGAAGCGGGGGTTCAGTACTTCATCAGGGTAATGGCTCGCAACAACTTGGGTTATGGAGCCAAGGCTAAAATGTCTGTCAAGACAGCGTTCTTCAGTGAGTTGAAACCAAACAATAATGACCCTGTTTTATGGAGGGGGTTATCTTGGACTCCATTCGAGTGAATGATGAGTGATGTATTATACTCAGGTCTATAATTGTGTGAGGCTGTGGGGTAGCCTAATGGCTAAAGTGTGAACCCCATCGCTCGTCACGCCACAGACCCGGGTTCGATTCCACACATGGGTACAATGTGTGAACCCCATTTCTGGTGTCCCCCGCCGTGATATTGCTGGAATATTGCTAAAAGCTGTGTAAAACCATACTCACACACCCTCTCTATAATTGTGAATTGTGCTTTACTTTTTGGAATCAACACTTACTGATTGAGGAACTCTGACACTGACTAACACAGAATCTTCTCAGAAAAGACACCACAGATATATTGTAGGCACTGACTGACTGATACTACAGTGGCCGGGTTTTATAAGAACGTTTTGTATACTGTTAGGCAGTTATGAATAAAATGTGTTGTTTGACATATACCCAACAACCAATTCCACAACCAACCACAGTAGTCTTCTATCCATTTCATCTTCCAAATTGATTTCAATACTAGTCCATTGATTTAAATTTTCTGTTCAAACTTTCAGCGAGAAATACTCATCACTACCGAGTCAGGTGCTAATTCTTCCGTTTCCGTCCTTTTGCCTCCAGGCTTGTGTACTTTCACAGAGGCTGACGACGAGAGCAAAGTCATTACGAGTCAACGGCATTTATGAGACCAGTCAGTAAGTGGAACTTCTAGCTACCTTTAATTTTCTGGTTCAAGCGGTACCATCACTACCGAGTCTGACATTTGCCTCCAGGCTTGTGTTCTTCTTCACAGAGGCTGAGGCAGCGAAAGGTTTGTTGGAGTCGAGATGTGACAATTGTGTGGCACCCATTCAAGGCCAGCAAGTCCTCATGATCCCTCGGAGTCATGAGCCGAGACAAAATGTGCTTGACGTGTCTCCAGCTGCTGTTAACCTTTTTGGTCATGGAGTTATGAACTCGCTTGTGTTTATCTCCGTCTAAGTTCACTTTCATGATTGTTTTCTTGTCCGGATTCTGAGTGAGTGAGGGAATTTTGTTTGATTTACGTTTTTAGCAATATTCCAGCAATATCACGGCAGGGGACACTAGAAATGGGCTTCACACATTCTACCGATGTGGGGAATCGAACCCGGGTCTTCGGCGTGACGAGCGAACGATTTAACTACTAGGCTACCCCACCGCCCTTCCGTCTCAGTAGATATTCAGTCTTCGGGTTGACCACTAGACCAGTTGGGGTTCTGAGGCTGGAGATCCTCTTCTTTATATCCTGGAGCACTTCACGTTCTCACTGTCCGGTACACCCGTGCAGATCCGGGCTAGAACTTCAGTAACCCATGCTTGTCGTAAGAGGCGACTAACGGGATCGGATGGTCAGGCTCGCTGACTTGGTTCACACATGTCATCGGTTCCCAGTTGGGTAGATCGATGCTCATGCTGTTAATTGTCTGGCCCAGACTCGATCAATTACAGACCGCCTTCATACAGCTGGAATATTGCCGAACACGGCGTAAAAATATACTCACTCACAATGAAAATTAAAAAATAAGTCTCTTCATGCCTTTGAGAAAATTCCGAATTTGTTTCAAAGAAAATCATGTGTAGCATGTGTCATGCTTTTTCTAGTTTGACTATGTTTATCAGTTCCACTGTGTCATGTGATATCTTCCCACTGTGTCATGTGATATCGTCCCACTGTGTCATGTGATGTTTTTGTCCACTGTCATGTGATATTTTCCCACTGTGTCATGTGATATCTTCCCACTGTGTCATGTGATATCTTCCCACTGTGTCATGTGATATTTTCCCGCTGTGTCACGTGATATTTTCCCACTGTGTCATGTGATATTTTCCAACTGTATCATGTGATATTTTCCCACTGTGTCATCTGTGTTATATCTCATTTGTCTGTGTTTTATGTTTCATGTTTTATGCGTTGACAATTCCATGCTGTATCTTATTATATTTTATCCATTTCACCATATCATGATTTATTAGATTCATTATACCATATTTAATCAGCTTCTCTGTGGTCTGCTGTATTGCTTTAACTGGCTGTTTCACCTCATATTTAATAATCATCCATTGCGTTATATTATGCCTTCTGTGTTTCACTGTGTCACGCTTCACCCATTTCATCGTCAGTTTCACCATGCCAAGTATTACTCGTTACACCATTATGGTGTCTCAGTTTCACCACCTCATGTTTTACCTGTTTCACCTTCTCATGTTTTATTTGTTTCACCATCTCATATTTATCTGTTTCACCGTCTCATGTTTTATTTGTTTCACCTTCTCGTGTTTTACCTGTTTGATCCTCTCACATTGTATGTTTCACCTTGTCATGTTTTTTTTCTTTCACCAACTCATGTTTTTTCTTTCACCATCTCATGTTTTATCTGTTTCAACGCCTCATGTTTTTAAATGTTTAAATGCGTCAGTTTTATTAACTGAAGAATGTCATGTGTCCCAGGAATTCGGACTTAATTTGGCCAAGGTTTATGCACTCTTGGCAGCGGAGGAACATATGGAATCATCCCTGACATGATACCACCTTGCCATAAACTGAACCTGAAAATATTTTGCAATGTTTTATTCGCTGTTTAATGTCGCATTTAACAATACTCCAGCTGCAATACTAATATTCAAATCGTATGTTTCGCCTGGCATTGGTTGCTTTGGACATATTCTGACCTGGCATATACACGAGGGATATCATTGGATGATACTGTATGATAGGATCCGTAAGTAGGTCACGGCACTTCCCGAGACCTTAGTACTTCCGGTGACAAACAACGTTTCATGCCTTTTCGAATGGACTCACGGTTGTCAGTTGACAGTAAGGAACCGATAACCCTTGGAGGAATAACATATTTCCCATCTATCCATCTCCAAATTAGCCAACTTCTACGACTGTCAACAGCAGCGACCAGTCAAGGTTGTACACCTAGTCCGGAACAGTAATGTCATATATGGCGGTCGCGCAGTTTGGAACCAGAACTGGTTCTTGAATAAACAGGAAATCTGCTACCGGAAGTAAGCTGGGTCCGGTCTGGCATATCGCAAGTTAGCGTAAAGGGAGCCGGAAACTAGCTAAAGTACCGTAAGCATCGCCTCGCGAGACTTACAGGCCCTGTTACAGGGATTTATTATGATAATTCACCCCCAAAGTGTCTGACTTTCAAGTAAGGATGCTGCTCAGAGGCACTTAGACTTACGCTTATATAATTAATTTATTATATTAAATTGAAAAGTAGCCCCAGCGAGACAAGAGATTTCAGATTTCTTTCCCAAAGATTTTGCTTGATTTGTCTCTTAAAGACCAGAAACTGTGCACAAGGCTTACACTATAGCTTCGTGTCGCCCCGAGTGCTTGTTAGGTACGAGTTGACAGATGAAAATGTGAGGCAAGATTCCAGACCACTGGTGAGGATGTTGGTCCAGCCTGCCATGGCAGTGTGTAAACCGAGTTAGTTTTCTTGCAGATGTTAACAGACCTTGAACCTGAGGAAATCTAGACTTGCTTCGTTTAGGGCTTCAGCATTGCAGGGATGGCTGAGGAGTAGGGGAAACGATGTGGTTGAGGGACAGCGAGACGGATTGAGAGGCATTATGAGGACTCTATTGCAGGACGCCATCTCTGCAAAGGTTGGTTAGCTTGGTGTTTTACGCCGCACTCAGCAATATTCCAGCTACATGGCGGCAGTCTGTAAATAATTCAATCTGGACCACACAATCCAGTGATCAACACACAAGCATCGATCTACGCAGTTGGGAACCGATGACATGTGCCATGTAAGTCAGCGAGCCTGACCACCCGATCCCGCCTCTTACCACAAGCATAGGTTACTGAAGATCAATTTTAACCCGGATCTTCACGGGTTTTTCAGACGTATGTCTTCTGAGAAGAATAACGTTATAGTGTTGAGAGGATTAACGTGTATAGTGTTGACCTGGCTTTGAGGTAGGCCTTCTGAGAATAGTGGAAGAAGCCGGGCTTTGTTGAAGTCCTGATATAGACTGGTGTGTTTTATTAAACAGAGTGGGAGAAGCTCCTGAAAAAACTTTCGCACAGTGCGAGGGCGTTGGTTGTGACGAGGACGTGAATGTATCGTCAAGTTTGAAGATACTGTTGATACTGAGGATCGTGCATGGCGATGTAATATATATGAACATTATCAGTTGATTAAGGAGCATTCAATGAAGACTACAGCATAGTGTTGGATGTATGTTATAAATGTTGTTAATGGTTTTTAGCTAACATATGTCACCGTGTAGATTTACGTGCAATATATTAATGAAGCTGAATACATTACTAAGTTTTGTTTTTGTTTTTGAGGTTGTAGAGAGGCAGCAAATATTGTGTCACTATGTATTTTGAATTTTGGTACATGAAAATACATATTTATTGATTGCTCTTCATTTTGTCTCTGTTATTGTCTCTGTCTCTCTTTCGGCTCCTCAACAGATACATGAAGCACATAGCTTAAACCTACACGTCGTGCAGACCTCGAGTCACCTACTTTGGCTGTTCAACAGATACATGAAGCACATAGCTTAAACCTACACGTCGTGCAGACTTCGAGTCACCTACTTTGGCTCCTCAACAGATACATGAAGCACATAGCTTAAACCTACACGTCGTGGAGGCCTCGGGTCACCTACTTTGGCTCCTCAACAGATACATGAAGCACATAGCTTAAACCTACACGTCGTGGAGGCCTCGAGTCACCTACTTTGGCTCCTCAACAGATACATGAAGCACATAGCTTAAACCTACACGTCGTGCAGACCTCGAGTCACCTACTTTGCCTCCTCAACAGATACATGAAGCACATAGCTTAAACCTACACGTCGTGGATACCTCGAGTCACCTACTTTGGCTCCTCAACAGATACATGAAGCACATAGCTTAAACCTACGTGTCGTGGAGGCCTCGAGTCACCTACTTTGCCTCCTCAACAGATACATGAAGCACATAGCTTAAACCTACACGTCGTGGAGGCCTCGAGTCACCTACTTTGCCTCCTCAACAGATACATGAAGCACATAGCTTAAACCTACACGTCGTGGAGACCTCGAGTCACCTACTTTGGCTGTTCTTCCGATACGTCAAGACAATACAAACTGTCCCAGAACCATCCAGCCTGCCATGTCCAGCCTAAGTCCTGGGACAAAGCGTTGTGAAAAGTTCCACTCGCGGTTGTCCACGACAGCGCTAGATATATCTTCACCGATATTTCAATTTTGTAATGCCACTGGCTATTACACCAGTGACCATATAATAGAGGCTTCTGATTACACCAACTAAACTGAGTTTAAAACAGTCTATACTGCCACCGTACTTACTTGTTGTCGTATCTCACATCTTCACTGTTAACCAGCAACTTCCGCGAGTGGTACAATGTGTGAAGCCCAAGTCTTGTGTCCACCCGATCCCCCACCCCCCGTGATTTTTCGGAAATATTGCTATTCCCGTGAGTGCGAGACTACAACGCACTCGAATATGGCCGCCGAGTGACGTCACACCGCTCTCGCATCCCTAATAAGCTGGGACCAAAGGAAAACTTGGCTTTCCTGCACGAGATAGCGTAGAACCATGAGTCGATCCATTAATCCATTACACCTACTCTTACAACAATATACTTAGTATAACATATGATGGATATTCCCATTTCATAATATACATTTCGATATATCTTTTATGAATAGTGGCACTCGTATTGAACACTCGTTGTCCTGAAGATGTGCTTTGATATTTTTTGGTGTAATAGACTCTTCATCTCGAAACAATTAGTAATGTGCTATTCTCTGTTTTCATGTTTTTGTTTTGTTAAAATCTTTGACGTTGGGTGTGTAGGCCCAAACGATTCAGGTAGCTCATTCATCAACACTTGCAATACATACAAAGGACAGACCCGTGAAGATCCGGGGTAGAATAGGTCTTCAGCAACCCATTCTTGTCATAAAGTAAAAGGCGACTAACGGGATCGGATGGTCAGGCTCGGTGACTTGGTTGACACATGTCATCAGTTCCCAATTGCGCAGATCGATGCTCATGCTGTTGATCACTGGATTGTCTGGTCCAGACTTGATTATTTACAGACCGCCGCCATATTGCTGGAATATTGCTGAGTGCGGCGTAAAACTAAACTCACTCACTCACTCACAAAGGACAAAAATATACCCAAAATGTTTTGATTGCGGAAATAAAATAAAACATTCATGAATCTTCTGATTCGACTATTGTAAATCGTGACTCCATTGTCCATACTCCAAGTATAGCCATGAGAATAGTACGGACTGACTGACTGACTGAGATTGGTTTTACGCCGCTTATAGCAATATTCCAGCAATATCACGGCGGGGACACCAGAAATGGGCTTCACATTGTGCCCATGTGGGGAATCGAACCCGGGTCTGTGGCGTGACGAGCCAACGCTTTAACCACTAGGCTACCCCACCGCCCCATGAGAATAGTAACAATTACACCCAAAACAGATAGTGCCTCAATTATATAATGGCACTTGAAGTTGTTAAAGAATGTTTCCATTATTCATATTAATATTTTATTTAGCTTTCAAAAAACGTAAAAGGATTCAACCAAGAAATCACAACGATTAAAAGAAAAACGAGTACAAACAATCTTTTACTGACTTTTCTACGATAGCAAAGTAAAGCTTTGAGAATAACAACAATTACACCAAAAAGTCTCTCTCTTCATATCAGTATTGTATTTAGTTTTCAAAAACGCAAAAGGACTTTACCAATACATCACCAATCAACAATTTAAATTAAAATTCGACTACAAACATTAATTTAATATATGAATGTGCCGAACTCTCATTTGAACTGAGTGTTATCGTGTAGCATTGACTGTCTCCAGGACAATATGGAACTGATCGTAACATCGCCTGATTCTGTGAATTCAGATGGTTGAATTAACGATTACCGTTGATTCCAACATAAAATGAATGAAGCGGTTGTTTCGATTTAAAACAAATTGTGTTTGGTATATTCCTCTATCATTTTGCATACTATCATTAGCTGCATCTGTTTCACCAGTAAAAATGACGTTCGGAATGGCAAGTCACTTCACTGCTCCAAATCTACCGTAACTTTAATAACGAGAAATCGATGCTCATGCTGTTGATCACTGTATCGTCCGACACGATTATTTACCTCCTATCTTTGTAATCGTCAGTGACCCAACCTATCCTATCTGAATTACTTTATCAGAATTACCTGTTTTAGATCAATTTCATTTGATCAGACGCTATCAAACGGCATCAAAAGGGCTGCTGTCCTCTATACTATACTCAAAGAACTTCTTTTTTTTTTTTTTTTTTTATTAGCACAGGGAAAGATGTTACATATCCGATACATAAGTACATATATATAACGAGATGGTACACTGCTACTATGTGAATACAAATAAAGGAGTATATTTTCTGCCTTTTCACATAGCGATGAAGATCTTATCCACGGAAGTAACATCCTCGGAAATGTGCAGCATTTGCTTTAAATACTATATAGAACAATATAGGGCAGATATAGGATAAGTACTAGGAGTGAAAGTGTGGAAATAGGGAGAGGAAGACAGGCATGAGGGAAAGAGTAGATGAGAATGGAGGAGAAAAGATGGGGAAGGGGGCGTGTTGGTGGCTTCGTGTTTACGCTGTAAGTGTCGGCATCAATGTTGACCATTTATTTTTCAGTGTGGTATTGGCAGGGCCGTAAATATATTTTTCAATATTATAAATATGCTTGATATTTTTTATCAAACCTTGGAAATGAAAATTTGTTTCTTTATGTTTACACGTATAAACATACATTTTGAGAATGTTATACAAATGGTTTAACAGAAGGCTTTCATTGGGGTCTCCAAGTAAGATAATTGATTTTGATATATTTAATTTCCTGCCTTGGTTGTTTCTTCAAACCATATTCGAATCTGTCTCATCAGATTTTGAGATTTCCTGCAATCATAGAAAAGATGTTCGAGTGTTTCTGGTTCCTCAGTGCAGAAAAAGCAGTGACTGCTGTCAGATATCCCTATATGCTGAAGGAAGGTTTGTGTTGTTAAAATGCGATGAAGAATTTTGTACTGAAAATTTCTTGTCTTATTATCAAGGCAACAGTAAGTGTTGTTGATAATAGAAAAACACTTTGACATAAAGTCTGTTGAGATTTGCATGTCTAGTTTGGATTCCCATTTATTTGTCATTTTGTCTAATTCGGCTCTAACCTTATCACATAATGTTTGGCAGATGAACTTACTGTCTCTTGACGATATTAACCGTTTCAGCATGTCACTTGTGCTTTCTTTATCAATTATATATGTAAGGTCATTTTTCAACTTGTTTGTAAATTCCTTTGGAAGAGCTTTTAGTAATTTGAAATTACGCAAATATGTTTCAGTAAGTTTATACTTTTCTTTAAAGTGCTGTTGAAATCAATTAGGACTCCTGCATCTGTGTAAAGGTCATACATGTTTTTCCAGGCCACTGTCATGCCATTTAAGGAACTCTTTAAAAATCATGTAGTTTTATAAAATTTAAAATGGGAAGTTTCACGAATTCATTGATGGTTGTTAGTTTTTCATTTGCTATATGGCTGTAGCTGAAAATGACATTTTGCCAACATTTATTTTTCAATACTTTACTTATACATTGTAATTGTTTTTTCTGGAAGTTGAAGATTGCTGTGTTTCCATATGGGCGAAGAATTTCATTCACTAAAGATTGCCATGGGCCTTCCGATGATAAGAATCGTTTGGTCCAAATTATTGTCATATATTTATCAAACATTTCCACGTTCACCATTTTCGTCCACCGTTTTCGTATTCGTTTATAACCATTGTTCTCTTTATTTTATCCCTTTTACCAGACCATACAAATTGATAGAACAGAGAGTTTAGTCTTTTGGAGGATTCTTTGTCTGGACTTGGAAGAGAACTGAAGAGATGTGTGAATAGTGGTAATATTTGTGATTTAAGAATAGTGATTTTGCCTCTAAGAGTGAGACATCTCTTTGCCCATGAGAAAATAGCTTTTCTTGCTTTTTAAATTTTGTATAGTCAAGTTCATCGCAGTCATCGCAGTTAGATTGTGCATCAAAAATATTACCTAAAATCTTGAAAGATTCTTTCGACCACAGCATAGGGATATGTGGGCAGAGTTGTTCATTGCTATGTTTCTTATATCCTATCCATATTGCTCTAGTTTTATCACAATATATTTTTAATCCTGAGCATTAAATAAAATCTCGACTAAAGATTTAAAAAGCCGGGAGTGTCGGTATTTGGACCGTAGATATTTGTAATAGAAAATCGAATGTTTTCAACTGTCATATCAAGTATTATATATCGACCGTTTTCATCACTTATGATATCATGGATATCATACTCAAAATTAGTTTTTATAAGTATCGCAACGCCCGAGCTATTAGTTGTTCCATGCGCGAAATAGCAACGATAGCCCCATTCTGCTGTCCATTCAATGTTCATTAATTTTACTGCTGTGAGTTTCTTGGAGAAAAGCAATTGAACATCGTTTAGATCTGAGGAAATTGAATATATCTCTTCGCTTGGTTGTATCTGATTGGAGGCCTCTAGCATTCATTGACAGAATAATAAAATTATCCATTGTCATACATTGTTTCATTTATACCGATACACCTGCAGTTAACATGTGTGCAGGCTGAATTTGAGAAGTCACGCAGCTCACAGACGCCGAGTAGAAGTGTGAGAAAGAAAAGAGGGAAGCTGGGAGCAAATGAGAAATGAGATGAGATAAAAATATAATGGTTACCTGAAAGCCACCTAATTGCATCACATAAGGGTCCAAGAGGGAGAGTATACAAACGAAAGATAAATATGCATTATACAACTTAACATATGGATTAAGACTTAACATATATAAGTCACCATATTGCTATGTAGAACAGAGAAGCTTTTCAGCATGAGTTAACAGAGGAGAAGAGTTGTGTTGTATTAATATGGCAGTCATTCATGATAAAGGGAAGTAATTCGTAAGCAAACACGTGCTTGGGGGATTTTATGGTGCTTCCTATCGCCTCAAAGTTGAGGTGAAACTGGGTATTTTATGGGCAAAAAGTCACAAAATCATTAAGTTTTAAAACACATCCTTAACACGTCGTGTTTATCATTCAATAGGAAATATCCACATCCTTATTGGTGATCCATATGTGTCTCACAGTATGTGAAAGTCCTTTTTCACAAGGCAGCTTTCACACCTGCATGCCCGTGCTCAGTCAAGCAAGGGCACCCTAGTACGACAACGTTGTTGAGTATTCATACAAGATTCCAGCATTATTACCGCGTTATGTCTTCACACATATAGCGTGGCTTGGTAATCCATGTATCTAATGTGGATTCTATGTATAGACAGGCGGTTTGAAATAGCGCTGACTTCTGGCTTTAAACCTGTTTCTGGAAGTCAGCCTGTTGCTACGTAGGGCGGAGAACAAACAATTCAGCATGAATTAAAATACAGGAAAGAAGATGCGTGTTGTAATAATATGGCAGTTATTCATAATAAAGGGAAATAATTCGTAAGCAGGTACTTGAGGGATTTTATGGTGCTTCCTATCACCTCAACTATTTTTTTCTTTGCATTAAAGTTCAGTTGTTAATTTGTAAATTTGCACAGTATCTGTTCTGATACTGCTTCAGAATTGCTTGTTTTAGAACAACTTTTAAAATAAACGGAGAACTTGAGGAGGTTCTGGTTCAAACAAAGTTTTCTCGTGCTCAAGGTCTAGTGTTTGATAACTGACTTCACTGAAACGTTGGCGTAAAACTTGAACTTTCTTCCATCTATCGTCATACCGTACACTCTGCCGTTAAAGTACCAGACATTTTCTATTGTTTCTTCAGTCGGTTGATTAACATGACGTTGGCTCTGGTGTCATCATCTGCCAAGCGGATGGATTTATTATCGTTTTAGAGACTTTCTTGCTTAAGCAGGGTGAGTTAAGCATCCAGTGTTTTCAGTTTGACTAAAACTGGTTTGTTAGCGTGGTTAATTCTGCGAATAGCCACAATATCACTTCTCTTTATTGTTACTCCACCCTTATCTTTCATAGTTTCGCAGAAGAGCTCCAAGAGCTTCTCATCTGTTTCGGTCGGCATGTCGAACACTTTAATGTTTAATTTCCGGGAATACTGTTCGTTCTGACTGGCCAACCTAAATGTCGCATCTGCTTGGAAGGCCAGATTGTTCAATTTAGACTCGAAATCGGCAATGTTTGAAGTTTTGGCCTCAACAAGTTTATAAAGTTCATCATTCTTTAATTGAAGAGTGTGGATTTCGCTCTGCATTTTGTCAATATTGAGTTCAGCGGAGATATCTGCCTTCAAACTCATTTTAAGCTCTTTCATAGCCTCAGATATTGAAGCCACAATTAACTCTATCAGGTCTGTTCTCAAAGTGCCTGGTAGTTCGGCAAGTGTTTGTTGAACATGAGCGATATCCAAGATATTTCTATGGATTAAACTTCTTTTTTAATTTCTCTCACGACGTTTCGAGACCATTCCAGGTCCCTTCATCAGGTGAACTGGCAGTTAGGACTATGACGTCGTCACTATGACGTCATAACTGAGTTATGATGTCACAATGCAAGTGACATCACAGTACACTAGGGAGAGTACTGTATAAGTGAGTTTGAAGAGTTAATTACATTATGATGAAAATTCATCGTGAGAGAAATTAAAAAAAATATTTTAATCCATAAAAATATCTTGGACATCAATGTACAACTTCTAAATGCCACTGAAAGACATGAGCGATATCGTTTGTTAATTCCGTAAAATAATTCTTTTTAGGGCCCGTATTTGGTGTTGTAGTGGAATCACTCGTATAATATAACTTGCACGTGTCTGGTACGTTGATTACAGGCGTCACTGAGTTTTCTATGGGCAATAAGTTACAAAATATTCAAGCTTTAACACATATTCTACACAGCGTATTTATTATTCAATAGGAAATGTCCATACCCTTATTGGTGATCTATGTGTCTCAGAGTCTCAGTTTGTGAATTCTTTTTCTCGGAGCGAATTTCACACCTGCATGCCCGTGCTCAGCCAAGGGAGGCAACTATACTCAAAGAACTTAGTTACGCACCCCCCTGACATATTTCTCGATTGAATGAGACCCGATCTTAACGCTTTGGAGCATATCTGGGACATGACTGGCATTCGTGGATCCTGCTGTGTACAGAACCACATGGCCAAATGGGAAGTTGCTTTACACAAGGAATGGCGCAGACTGCCCCTTCAGAGGATCAGGAAGCTGACAGAGGGTATGGAGAGGAGAGTGCTGGCTTTCATACAGTAACATGGAGGTTACACTTGGTATTGACCTTGAATTGTGTAAGACACGCAAAATGAATGTTCACATTCACCAATGAAATCAACATTTAACATTCCAGGCTCATAAAATCAACATGGATTCCAATAATTTTGTCATACGGGTCAGAAAATGTCTTGTTTTTCTATCGTGGTCACCACGAGAAGTTTTATGTATGTGTTGAAACCCTATCATTGCAAAAATACAGGGGGTGCTTAATTAATTTTTGTGGGTATATATCATGGAATTACGTATTGGTTTGACGGTTCGCTGATCGTTTGCAGTACATGATAAGGGGGGTTTACTGTCTCCTGGACAAAACTATTTTTAAAAAATGTACATTTATGGGAGAAATGAGAATCTAATGAAGAAATATCCGGTTAAACATACAATATACGTCAACAAAATATACTTCCAAATACATAACATCTGTAAATAAAGTAACATGGATACACGAGTAAACATAAACAAAGGAAATAAACAAGACTGACTAAAGGCAATATAGAAGTTATAACGAAAGCGTTTTAGAGCCACGGACTAAACACAATTTAACAGCTACGTAGATAATACAAATATGATGCTTACAATTACGTGGAAGATACTTTCACCTTCGTAGAAGATACTTTCATCATAATATTAGTATGGCGCTAACATTTACATGAAGATACTTTCATCTGCGAAATTAAACTACTTTGCCTCTACAAAATTAATACTTTACGAACCTGGGCCCTTATTCTCGAAACGTTCGTAGCCCTAAGAATTCTTAACTTTGATCGTAGCATATGTGTTTAGAATGGGCTTAAGAAGTTCGTAGGGCTACGAACGTTTAAAGAATAGCTAGCCTGATACTTTACTTCTACGAAGATTATACTTTACTTCTACAAAGATGATACTTTATTTCTACGAAGATGATACTTTACTTCTAGGAAGATTTTCCTTTACTTCTACAAAGATGATACTTTACTTCTATTTCTACCTCTACCAAGATGATACCTTGATACTTTACTTCTACAAAGATGATACTTTATTTCTACGAAGATGATACTTTACTTCTACGAAGATTTTACTTTATTTCTACAAAGATGATACTTTATTTCTACGAAGATGATATTTTACTTCTACGAAGATTTTACTTTATTTCTACAAAGATGATACTTTACTTCTACGAAGATTTTACTTTATTTCTACCAAGATGATAATTTACTTCTACGAAGATGATACTTTATTTCTACCAAGATGATACTTTACTTCTACGAAGATGATACTTTATTTCTACGAAGATGGTACTTTACTTCTACGAAGATTTTACTTTATTTCAACAAAGATGATACTTTATTTCTACGAAGATGATATTTTACTTCTACGAAGATTTTACTTTATTTCTACAAAGATGATATTTTACTTCTACGAAGATTTTACTTTATTTCTACAAAGATGATACTTTACTTCTACGAAGATTTTACTTTATTTCTACGAAGATGATACTTTACTTCTACGAAGATTTGACTTTATTTCTACAAAGATGATACTATACTTCTACAAAGATGATACTTTACTTCGAAGATGATACTTTACTTCTAGGAAGATTTTCCTTTACTTCTACAAAGATGATACTTTATTTCTACCAAGATGATACTTTACTTCTACGAAGATGATACTTTATTTCTACGAAGATGATACTTTACTTCTACGAAGATTTTACTTTATTTCTACAAAGATGATACTTTATTTCTACGAAGATGATATTTTACTTCTACGAAGATTTTACTTTATTTCTACAAAGATGATACTTTACTTCTACGAAGATGATACTTTACTTCTAAAAAGATGATACTTTATTTCTACAAAGATGATACTTTACTTCTACGAAGATTTTACTTTATTTCTACGAAGATGATACTTTACTTCTACGAAGATTTGACTTTATTTCTACAAAGATGATACTATACTTCTACGAAGATGATATTTTACGAAGATGATACTTTACTTCTACGAAGATTTTCCTTTACTTCTACAAAGATGATACCTTATTTCTACCAAGATGATACTTTACTTCTACGAAGATGATACTTTACTTCTACGAAGATGATACTTTACTTCTACAAAGATGATACTTTATTTCTACAAAGATGATACTTTACTTCTACGAAGATTTTACTTTATTTCTACGAAGATGATACTTTACTTCTACGAAGATTTTACTTTATTTCTACGAAGATGATACTTTACTTCTACGAAGATTTGACTTTATTTCTACAAGGATGATACTTTACTTTCTACGAAGATTGTACTTTACTTCTACAAAGATTATACTTTATTTCTACAAAGATGATACTCTATTTCTACCAAGATGATACTTACTTCTAGGAAGACGATACTTTATTTCTACTAAGATGATACTCTATTTCTACCAAGATGATACTTTACTTCTACGAAGACGATACTTTACTTCTACAAAGATGATACTTTATTTCTACGAAGATGATACTTTACTTCTACAAAGATGATACTTTACTTCTACGAAGATGATACTTTACCTCTACAAAGATGATACTTTACCTCTACAAAGATGATACTTTATTTCTACAAAGATGATACTCTATTTCTACAAAGATGATACTCTATTTCTACGAAGATGATACTTTACTTCTACAAAGATGATACTTTACTTCTACAAAGATGATACTTTATTTCTACTAAGATGATATTTTACTTCTACGAAGATTTTACTTTATTTCTACAAAGATGATACTTTACTTCTACAAAGATGATACTTTACTTCTACAAAGATGATACTTTATTTCTACAAAGATGATACTTTACTTCTACGAAGATTTTACTTTATTTCTACAAAGATGATACTTTACTTCTACGAAGATGATACTTTACTTCTACAATGATGATACTTTATTTCTACAAAGATGATACTTTACTTCTACGAAGATTTTACTTTATTTCTACGAAGATGATACTTTACTTCTACGAAGATTTTACTTTATTTCTACAAAGATGATACTTTACTTCTACGAAGATTTTACTTTATTTCTACGATGATGATACTTTACTTCTAGGAAGATTTGACTTTATTTTTCTACAAGGATGATACTTTACTTCTACGAAGATTGTACTTTACTTCTACAAAGATTATACTTTATTTCTACAAAGATGATACTCTATTTCTACCAAGATGATACTTACTTCTAGGAAGACGATACTTTATTTCTACTAAGATGATACTCTATTTCTACCAAGATGATACTTTACTTCTACGAAGACGATACTTTACTTCTACAAAGATGATACTTTATTTCTACGAAGATGATACTTTACTTCTACAAAGATGATACTTTACTTCTACGAAGATGATACTTTACCTCTACAAAGATGATACTTTACCTCTACAAAGATGATACTTTATTTCTACAAAGATGATACTCTATTTCTACAAAGATGATACTCTATTTCTACGAAGATGATACTTTACTTCTACAAAGATGATACTTTACTTCTACAAAGATGATACTTTATTTCTACGAAGATGATATTTTACTTCTACGAAGATTTTACTTTATTTCTACAAAGATGATACTTTACTTCTACAAAGATGATACTTTACTTCTACAAAGATGATACTTTATTTCTACAAAGATGATACTTTACTTCTACGAAGATTTTACTTTATTTCTACGAAGATGATACTTTACTTCTACGAAGATTTGACTTTATTTCTACAAAGATGATACTTTACTTCTACGAAGATTTTACTTTATTTCTACGAAGATGATACTTTACTTCTACGAAGATTTGACTTTATTTCTATAAAGATGATACTTTACTTCTACGAAGATTTTACTTTACTTCTACAAAGATTATACTTTATTTCTACAAAGATGATACTCTATTTCTACCAAGATGATACTTACTTCTACGAAGACGATACTTTATTTCTACGAAGATGATACTCTATTTCTACCAAGATGATACTTTCCTTCTACGAAGACGATACTTTACTTCTACAAAGATGATACTTTATTTCTACGAAGATGAAAGATGATACTTTACTTCTACGAAGATGATACTTTACTTCTACAAAGATGATACTTTATTTCTACAAAGATGATACTTTACTTCTACGAAGATTTTACTTTATTTCTACGAAGATGATACTTTACTTCTACGAAGATTTTACTTTATTTCTACAAAGATGATACTTTACTTCTACGAAGATTTTACTTTATTTCTACGAAGATGATACTTTACTTCTACGAAGATTTGTCTTTATTTCTATAAAGATGATACTTTACTTCTACGAAGATTTTACTTTATTTCTACAAAGATGATACTATACTTCTACAAAGATTATACTTTATTTCTACAAAGATGATACTCTATTTCTACCAAGATGATACTTACTTCTACGAAGACGATACTTTATTTCTACGAAGATGATACTCTATTTCTACCAAGATGATACTTTCCTTCTACGAAGACGATACTTTACTTCTACAAAGATGATACTTTATTTCTACGAAGATGATACTTTACTTCTACAAAGATGATACTTTACTTCTACAAAGATGATACTTTATTTCTACGAAGATGATACTTTACTTCTACAAAGATGATACTCTATTTCTACAAAGATGATACTCTATTTCTACGAAGATGATACTTTACTTCTACAAAGATGATACTTTACTTCTACAAAGATGATACTTTATTTCTACGAAGATGATACTTTATTTCTACGAAGATGATACTCTCATGCTTATGGGGGATACTTAATTCATGTAACCTACACATTTATCCTGTGATCGGCATTGATCACTTATCTCTCTTGTAACCTACGGCTCAAATTATATCTTATTTAACGTTTAACGTCTCACAACGATAGTTTCAGCCATTTAGCATTCTGGTTTAGTAAATAATGAACGATTTGTTTGACTTCAACCGTGATGTGTAAATACTGAGGTACTATCAAAGCACTCAGTATAGTAACTCTTCATTTGAATGCGTAGTTCTAAAGTTTGTTAGGGTGAAAATGTTAGTGCGCAGGGTGAGGATGGTGAGTTGCAGAAATTGTCTAGTAAGACTATTTCTGTTGAGGTTAGCAAGGTTCCAGTCTGTTATTACGTCAAGGTACAAACTTGAATACTTTCAAATGGCTACAGTTATGAATATAGTAAAACCGCCTAATGAATATGTTTGACTAACATGTTCCCAAACATAACTTATATAGTTAAATAAACTATATTAAAGGCTTGGATCGGAATTTTATAACGTAACGATACGTACGATTATAATATCATATATTGAGATGAAAGTATCTTCTAGATAGATGTTATTATCTTCCCATAGATGAACATTCATTGTATCTTCTGGGACTGTGGCTCCAATACGCTTTCATGAATTGTATCTCATATAGGGATATCAGTTTTATTCCCGTGACATCAGTATTGCTTCATATAGACTGATTTTCTTGACTACAAAAAATGCGTGTTCAAGGAGAATGTTTCTGATGGTAAAATATCTGGTGATATGGGGTTCCAGTACAAATGAGATTGGTGTGGCTTTGGGAACGCTCCATCACTACAATTCCTTGTCCAATTTCAGTTTTCGTAATCCAGTTTGGAAAATATTAGAGGCATGATATCCGACTGAAGTTAAAAATGGAAGAAAGTGAATAGGCTTTCTTTCTTATGAATAACAAATCAAGAGTTAACAATAATGGAACAAGTTAAGAAAGGCCGTCTTTGCGACCTACATGAATAGTCCGGGAAGTGTTCCTAATTTTTAGCTTACTGTGGTGTGTTTTTCTTTTGGCGCTTCTTCGTCTTGTAATTGAGCGACGTGCATATTTTGCCGTCTTGATAAGAAGTACTCACCGACCCTTCTACGATAGCGCACTAGAACTATGATAATGATCACAATCACACCCACGACAGACAATCCGACTGCGAGGCCCGTAGTGTTGTCTGGATCTCCAGGGGGGACACGCTGTCCACCGTTGGTGGTGTTGGTGTTGTAGACGTCTCTGGTGCAGTATTTCCAGGGCTGGAGTTGGGTGTTTCTGAAACAAGGGAAGGGTAATTAATTTCTGAACAAAACCACATTGTTTATTCTTCTATTGTAATGAAGTAACCCATGCTTGCCGTAAGAGGCGAGTAACGGGATTGAGTGGTCAGGCTCGCGTAGATCGATGCTCATGCTGTTGATCACTGGTTTGTGATACTTACTTCTAGGAGAAGACTCGGTTATTTACAGACCGCCGTCATATAGCTGGAATATTGCTGAGTGCGGCGTAAAACTAAACTCACTCACTCTCTTGTAATGAAAACATCTTGCTCATACCCATTAAAGAATCGCCATAAGTGAGTAAGTGACTGAGTGAGTGAGTGACTTTATAGTTTTACGCTGCTTTTAGCAATATTCCTGCAATATCACGACGGGGGACAACAGAAATGGGCTTCACATATTATACCCATTTGGGGAATCAAACCCGGGTCTTCGACGTGACGAGCAAACACTTTAACCACTAGGCTACCTCACCGCACCGACTCACCACGAAGAGTGGAGAGCATTTGTGGAAATAGAAAACAAGATTCAATTTAATATAAGACATTTGTTTCTTTGGGTTCTGTGTACTGAGTTAAATCACATAGCCTATTGTACAATTTCTGTAGCATACTTGGCATAACAGAGGGATTAGCTCCGAAGTTGGCGTGTAGAAACAATGAATATGGAAGAAAGAGGAAAGAATACAGACCAACACTATTTCCAGAACCCCCACACCCACCCCCACCCCACCCACTGTGGCTTTCACAAAAGTATACTGGTAATTTAGATGTCATACTATTGAATAGAATGTGTAATCACCGGCAGTAGCTGTTGATTGGGATCTTTCAGTTAGAGTTGATGTTATGGTAGCTGCCTCTGCGGAAAGAGAAAAAAAATGCATGCATCAATTTCCAAAGTAACATGTTAATATTATAGATAGTATTATAATTTGTTTATAATACTGACATTTTGGAAATATAAGCACCATTTCCATATATAAATGAACCTTATAGTCAGCACCTAAGTGATGTACATTTCTCTTTTATGTATTACTTTCACATTGAAGTAAACAGCTGGTTTGCATTTCGTCTTCTGGTCTTGTGACCTTCGTTTTCCTATCAATAAGACAAAACATTTTCAACGGTCTTCGGTGTGACGAGCGATCACTTGAACCACAAAGACATCCCACCACCAACGAGACACGAAGAACAGTTTCAGGGTCTCGATCCACAAAGCATTCGTAGCGCTACGACATTCGTAAGCATAGTTAAATATAGAGTTACGACAGATCGTAACGTTACGCTCTGTGGATCCGGATCCTTGCATCATTAGTCAGTGCAGAAATATAAACACGTGTATAAAAATTGTACGAACCACTCAGTCTGTTAACACCATCGCAGGTAATCATCGTTGTGATGTTGCCACACACGAGGCTAACGCCGACGTCCCCAAAACGATCAGTTGTGACGGGGAAGTATGATTGTAAGGATACATCCACGATATCGTCCATTGTCTGGTTCTGTGGCAGCGTCTGGGTAATGGTCCCAGTAGTCAGGAGGACTCTAGCTTGTTGAGGACAGTAGAAGCTCTTGATGTCAACTACCAGAGTCAGGTTAGTTCCAGGTTCCAGAGAAGCCGTGTACTTATCACTCGTGATGGTACACTGAGGTGGACCTGGTTATAATATATACAGTGTACATGTATCCCAGCAATGTTATGCGAACGTAATGAATCTCACACCAAATACATAACATTAACAGCAATAAAAAGTAACACCTTCAAATACCTTTTGACAAACCTAAGGGTCAAGTGGTAAAATGAATAAAATGTTGAAGAGTATATACGAAAATGTTAAAGTGTGTGTAAGGAATAAGCATGAATTATCTGAATCATTTATTAGTGAACTAGACAAGGATGTATTTTAAGCCCTTTCTTTTTTATGGTTTTCATTAATGAATTGGCAATGCAAATATGTGACACTTGTACGAACCCAACTACACACAGATACAATACAACTATTTCTACTACTCCTGCCGATGATATTGTATTATTCCATAGTACTGTTAGCGGTTTACAGAAACAAATCAGTATACATTTTGTGTAAACAGAGACAAAACCAAAATTATCGTCTTTAAGAAAGGTGGAAACAATTCTAAATTAGAAAAATGGTATTACAAAGGGCAACTACTCCAAACTACCAGTGTATAGAAGTACCTTGGCGTATGTTGCTCTAATAGCCTTTCCTGGTCCAAACACACAAAACAAGCGTCAGTACAAGCTTTGAAAATCTTAATCGGTGTTTGTAAAAATATGAGATCTTTTGGTGAAATATCCTTTAACACATTCTTTAAAATATTCGATATGAAGGTAAGCCCAATACCTTTATGTGGCTCTGAAATATAGGGATTACAACAATGTGACAGTATTAAAAGTTTTCATTTATATGCATGCAAAAAGCGTATTGGTGTAAAACCGAACACATGTAATATTATGGTTTACGGAGAATTATGTAGATTTCCATTGTTTATATATTCCTCCATTAAAGCCATAAAGTATTGGGTAAGATTACTGCATATCCCATGCCATAGGTTTCCGGAAAAATGATATGATATGATGAAATTGTATGACGAAAATTGGAAAAGAAATTGGGTGACTGATATTAGAGATTTGTTGTGCAAAACAGGTTATTGTTATGTATGGTGTGATCACAATGTTCAGTGCCACGAAGATTTTATCATATCATTTACACCAAGAATGAAAGATTTGTATTTCCAATCTTGGTTGGAATCATTACTTCTATCAACAAAATGTTTATACAATAATCAATGGAAATCGGATATACGTTTTGATGACTATTTAGCAAAAATCGACGTTAACAAGTTTCGTCTATCTCTCTCTCGTTTTCGTTGCTCTTCCCATTAATTATTTATTGAAACTGGCACATATGCAGGTGTGCACAGAGAAAACAGAATATGTCAATTATGTAATATGAATACTGTTGAAGATGAACTACTTTTCCTTCTAATCTGCCCTGTTTATACGACTCTACGAACGAAATACCTAAAGCCATACTATTATAAGCATCCAAGTGTAAGAACATTGATTTCACTGTTAACAGATACTACCTCATCATTATTACAGAATCTGGCAATGTACAACTAGTTCGCTATGAGTTTAAGAAAACGAATTGTTTTAGAAAAGAATTTGTAAATGACTTCTGACTACTCATGTAAACTTTAAATGTACTACAGACTTGTGGCCTTTTTAAGAACTGAATAAAGGTTTATTGACTACAGTATGAACACAGTTTATCATAATAACAACCATAAACATACATAACAATACATTTCAAGCAGGGGTATGAGATCATCAACATTCAAAACTAGGCTACCGGCAAAGGCACCAGAGGGACGAGGATGTCTTTCAATCCCGCATGGTCAAAATATTTAATATACGGACAGGTTTAGTGATATTGATGACGCTGAACACACCGGAAAGTTTATTGTATAATCCAAATTCGTTCTGTCTCAGAATTAGCAAGGAAATGTCACCGAAAATGGACATGAATACAATAAACTATGTTTATAACGAACACGTTTATAACTCGTGGTTAATACAAACAATTTTTGCGTCTTTGCTACTGGGCAGTGGGGTAGCCTAGTGGGTAAAGCGTTGGCTCGTCACACCGAAGACCCGGGTTCGAATCTCCACATCGGTACAATGTGTGAAGCCCATTCTGGTGTTCCCCGCCGTGATATTGCTGGACTATTGCTTACAGCGGCGTAAAACCAAACTCAATCAGTCAGTCAGTCAGTCTTTGCTACTTCTTGTTTCTCTTAGTCGAAATGGGTTTAACCAACTATGGTTGTAACGAAGTTAAGTCAGCGGTCCCTTAGGGGTTCGTTACAACCGTAGTTTACTATAGATGACGACTTGAATTTCAACTTACTTTTCTGTAGCCTCTTCACCCCTCCACAAGTCAGAGGACGCCGTCCGTCACATGTAAAGTCCAGTGTTACATCACCTAATCGTGTGATGTCTACACTGAAGGTCGTGTTGATGGTTAAGTCTGTTACAACACTGACGTTGTGTCTTATCCCCAACTCTTCAGTCACATCACTAGTAGTGAGATCAAAGCCAGTCTCCACAGAACAGTAGTAGCCTGTAATGTCCACCGTCAGAGTCAGCTGTGTTCCAGGTTCCAGGGAGTCGGTGTCCTCGTCACTGCTGATGCTGCACTGTGGGATATCTGATAGCAGGACAATATGGAGTAACGGAAGTAAAAACCACATGAAGACTTGGGCATTTCACTCAAACATTGACATAGTTTATAAAGTTACTCAAAATTCCATTACTTTCTCAATGTATATGATACTAGTATTACCATTGTGTCTTAGAAATGCAAAGTGAAAACTGCTCGTCAAAGTGATGATATATGTTGTATATTCTGACGGCATGGATGATTGTAGCAATAGTTACTATGGTAACTGTAGGATACCTTGATCGTTAAATTGACCAATGACGCGTTCGTTTATACGTTATTTTGTTCCATCTATTTGGACATGTTCTGAATGTACTTTGAAAGTTGCATTTTGAAAAATCTTTTTCAGTGTTTCTGGATGTAGACTGTTTTATTCTATTGTTCCTATTGTCTGACCTCTAAAACAGAATTTGGTGAACATGGTCCCAGTGACTGCTACATCTATAAACATGTATATCCAAAATTATACAGTATCACATATCAAGTTATGCAATATAATTAAACTGTAAACGTCACATCTAATTTATCAATTTGCTTGGAACAAATGCTCATAATACGTGTTTTCATACATTGTCGAATACAGTTATCAAAATTGACTGTTATTTTGTTTCCGGCCAAAGATGTTCGTATCATGCATAAGTGAACCGCCTCAAAATTATGTTTGCAAATTTGGCAACACCGTTTTAGTCAGTCTATGACTTTGTGTCAGACGTTAGAAAATCAGAAACAATGTAAAGACAACAACCAATCAGATAACCTCAGTCTGGTTTGATGGTGGGGGAAGACAACCAATCAGATAGCCACAGTCTGGTCTGATGGTGGGGAAGACAACCAATTAGATAGCCACAGTCTGGTCTGATGGTGGGGGAGGACAACCAATCAGATAGCCACGGTCTGGTCTGATGGTGGGGAATACAACCAATCAGATAGCCACAGTCTGGTCTGATGGTGGGGGAAGACAACCAATCAGATAGCCAAAGTCCGGTCTGATGGTGGGGGAGACAACCAATCAGATAGCCACAGTCTGGTCTGATGGTGGGAAAGACAACCAATTAGAAAGCCACAGTCTGGTCTGATGGTGGGGAATAGAACCAATCAGATAGCAACAGTCTGGTTTGATGGTGGGGGAAGACAACCAATCAGATAGCCACGGTCTGGTCTGATGGTGGGAGAAGACAACCAATCAGATAGCCACGGTCTGGTCTGATGGTGGGGGAAGACAACCAATCAGATAGCCACGGTCTGGTCTGATGGTGGGGGAAAACAACCAATCAGATAGCCACAGTCTGGTCTGATGGTGGGGGAAGACAACCAATCAGATAGCCACGGTCTGGTCTAATGGTGGGAGAAGACAACCAATCAGATAGCCAGGGTCTGGTCTGATGGTGGGGGAGACAACCAATCAGATAGCCACGGTCTGGTCTGATTGTGGTGGAAAACAACCAATCAGATAGCCACAGTCTGGTCTGATGGTGGGAGAAGACAACCAGTCTGATAGCCACGGTCTGGTCTGATGGTTGGAGAAGACATTCAAAACTCAAAACATTATTAGGCTTTATGGATAACATATTATATAATGTATTATGTAACGCTTTGATAGATTCTTATACCGTTGTCAAGCAATTTGTTCTTACTTAATACCTGCTAGATGTACATGAGTCGGTTCTGCGTTATATTACTTTACTCTTGCTTGACAACGGTATACGAATCTATACCGAAACGTCGCATCATAATACAACAAAGAAGCTGTTGTTCATAAAGTAGTGTACCTTTTCTTATTATTCATCAACTTCTAAAATACCAATTAAACAGATCACTCAACACTCACCGACTGCCGTCAGTTGACACACTTCGACAGGAGTGGCATCCACTACTTTTGCATCCACGATCTTCCATGTACCAGCATCTGCAGCTCTAATATTCTCAATAGTAAGCGTGGAGTTTGTGGTGTTCATCGTTGCTCTGTATCCTGCAGTAGGGCTGCAGCCGGGGTTGCAGGTGACGACGTATCGGCCATCAGGTCGAACCCACACGAAGCCTGTATAGTTGCTTCTGTCAACTACAATGGTGTACTCTGTTTCAAGGTGACCAGCTCCGCCCGGACACGTGGAATCCACTTGTGAGGGATCTGCAATGAAAGGCAGAGTGCTGTTCATGTATATACACTACCCGTTCTTGATAGCAGTGTCAGCTTCTATTAAAATGCCTTGTATAGATATGAAGTTATTGAACCACAGTACTGAGCCTTTGAGAGTGAGAGAGAGAGAGAGAGAGAGAGAGAGAGAGAGAGAGAGAGAGAGAGAGAGAGAGAGAGAGAGAGAGAGAGAGAGAGAGAGAGAGAGAGAGAGAGAGAGAGAGAGAGAGAGAGAGAGAGAGAGAGAGAGAGAGAGAGAGAGACTAAACATCAATCTATGTAACTGGGATATTATGATATGAAACACCAAGTCAGCGAGCCTGATCACCCGATCCCGTCAGTCGCCTCTTACTACAAACATGAGTTACTAAAGACCAATATTAACCTGGATCTTCACGGGTCTGGTTAATTGATTGTATTACGGGAATTGTAATACGGGAACTGGTTACATGTAATTATCTTGCAATATCTCTCATATAATATCCACAGTAGCTACACCTGATGCAGACTAGATTATTGGTATAGACAGAGCAGGGTATTGCTTCAAAACACAATCAAACAAGGGCTGAAACCGGACAAGGGGTGACTACTTGTCGCAGTTTACAAACAAGGCTGCTGCATAGATCGTTACAACTTAGCCAGCGGTAAGCCTGCTGTTTGCGCAATGATGACAGCTTAACAAGCCGATGAACTGTTTGAAGCAAACTGTACTTGTCGGACCATTATCAGATATCGTACTAATATTTGCTACTACAACCAAGAACCGCACCCGAGGCCGCTCCACTCAGGCTGCGCGCTCACCTCGGCGACCCCAGTACACGTTGTGACTCCTACTCGTTGCGAACTACCTTGAAGTGCTTCATGCCGATAACAAAACAAACAAAGTCATTCCCAGTGCTTCGGAATTGGGGATTATTATGTCCATATTCCCAGGTATGGCTGCGTTTCAGTTATTCGTATTCAATCGTGGAATCACTGGTCTTCGGAGAGATTCACGGAATTGGGTGCCGCTTCACACGTGAATTATAATGACTCAGCCTGTTATTTAAATGGTGAATGCTAGTATGTTTTAGCTTGTATGTTTAAACTTGACGACGATACTATACGGAAACAATAATCTAATCGTAACAGAAATGGCGGATAATCTGTACCTCATGAATTCGGGGTTGCAAGTTTGACCTTTTAGTCAGTTAAGTTAAGGGAATACCTGTACTTGGAAAAGGCGTTGTTGTTGCTGTTGTTGTTGTTGTTGCTGTTGTTGTTGTTGTTGTTGTTGCTGTTGTTGTTGGGGTTGTTGTTGTTGTAGTTGTTGTTGCAAACACGATTGTCTCTGTTGTTTCCGTTGATGGCGTCACTGTTGGGAAAATGTCAAATTATTGTCCACCATATCTGGTAAAGACAGTTTGCAACTAGTACTACTCCACTGTTATGATAGATCATAGGAAAACGATTCAAAGTAGAAATAAAATGAATATGACAAGAAATGAGAACAGCTATGTGATGTCTCCTAATGCCTTTGTTGTGTATTTATTTGTGGATGAGCATGAATGCCATCTACCTTCATCTTCGGTCATATCTACAGCCACCACTAATTGTGTGCCATCTGACATTAAAATATGGAGACCGACATATTATACTGACTCCGAGACCACCAGTCCTTGTTGTACCCATTAATGCCGAGCGTAAGGCAGGGACCAACAAGTACCATATTTTAACGTCTTTTTGTATGACGCGGACGGGGATCGAACCCGCGACCTTCCACTCTTCCCACGCTCTACCCACTACACCACGGAGGCGGTCTCTCATTGATCTAACGACTGACTGACTGACTGAGTTTTAGTTTTACGCCGCTTTTAGCAATATTCCAGCAATATCACGGCGGGGGACACCAGAAATGGGCTTAATTGATCTAACGAAAACATACACATGTAAACTATTCATATGCTAGCATGCTTGTACCAACAAGAGACTGCCGCGGTTTGATGTACCTCATTAATGTTCATACATAAATAGAGTGGCAGTGTCGAATTATGTCATTAGGTTCTTGAATTCCCACAAAAATGGAATTAGAGCATTGAAAGGTTTTTTAAGTTCTGCTCCGGAAACGAGCACTACCACCAATTTCAGTCAAAGTAAAACTTGTCGCCACGAAACAGCAAAAAATATTTTAGTCAGAAAACCCAAACTACCAAAAAGAACCAGGGGCCCTATTCTCGAAACGTTCGTAGCCCTAAGAATTTTTAACTTTGACCGTAGCCAATGTCTTAGGAATGGGCTTAAGAAGTTCGTAGGGCTACGTTTCGAGAATAGCTAGCCTGTTCACCATCAGACCTATCTATGTGCCAAGTTTGGTGACGAGATTTTTTATGGTTTTTGTGTTCTGCTCCGGAAAAGACGAATTTGCACGGACGTACGCAGTCCAAAATGCTTCTGCCTTATCCTTTTCTGTGTGTTCCACTTTATCCTTTACTTACTGCCAGTAACTACCCTAGCCTATATATACCCTGGTATATATGCTCTGTTTTATCCTTTACTCCCTCCCAGTGCCATTCCTGGTATATATGCTGTGTTTTGTCCTTTACTCCCTCCCAGAGTCATCCCTGGTATATATGCTCTGTTTTGTCCTTTACTCCCTCCCAGTGCCATCTCTGGTATATATGCTCTGCTTTATCCTTTACTCCCTCCCAGTGCCATCCCTGGTATATATGCTCTGCTTTGTCCTTTACTCCCTCCCAGTGCCATCCCTGGTATATAAGCTCTGTCTTGTCCTTTACTCCCTCCCAGAGACATCCCTGGTATATATGCTCTGTTTTGTCCTTGACTCCCTCCCAGTACCATCCCTGGTATATATGCTCTGCTTTGTCCTTTACTCCCTCCAATGCCATCCCTGGTTAATATGCTCTGCTTTGTCCTTTACTCCCTCCCAGTGCCATTCCTGGTATATATGCTCTGTTTTGTCCTTTACTCCCTCCCAGTGCCATCCCTGTTTTATATGCTCTGCTTTGCCCTTTACTCCCTCCCAGTGCCATCCCTGGTATATATGCTCTGCTTTGTCCTTTACTCCCTCCCAGTGCCATCCCTGGTATATATACTCTGCTTTGTCCTCTACTCCCCTCATAGTGCCATCCCTGGTATATATACTCTGCTTTGTCCTTTACTCCCTCCCAGTGCCATCCCTGGTATATATGGTCTGCTTTGTTCTTTACTCCCTCCCAGTACCATCCCTGGTATATATGCTCTGTTTTGTCCTTTACTCCCTCATTTGTCCTTTACTCCCTCCCAGTGCCATTCCTGGTATATATGCTCTGCTTTGTCCTTTACTCCCTCCCAGTGCCATCCCTGGTATATATGCTCTGCTTTGTCCTTTACTCCCTCCCAGTGCCATCCCTGGTATATATGCTCTGCTTTGTCCTTTACTCCCTCCCAGTGCCATCCCTGGTATATATGCTCTGCTTTGTCCTTTACTCCCTCCCAGTGCCATCCCTGGTATATATACTCTGCTTTGTCCTTTACTCTCTTCTAGTTGAGGGGGTAATAAAAGTCTGCAACCAAAGCTGCTTTGTTCGATGTTCAACATCGAAGCAGAGTGTAATCTCTTTGAAGGTGTTATTTACAGAAGGGCAACACTCATGACATGCCACGGATCGGACGTTTATTTGATATTTCTGTTCAACACTACAACCAGTACAACACAGCTCGGTCACTTCCTGGGTGGAGACCAACGAGTGACAGAACAATATGTAACAAGGTATAGATAATAAACCCCAAACTGTTATGCATGGGCATTCATGCATACTCAACAACTATCTGATTTAAGATAATGGATGTATGTATACAAAGTGCAATCTAGGAGATGATTTTATTGTTTAGCTAATTTTCGGAATATGTCTATGTTTACAAACCAGTAGATGTTGGTGTATCAGATGTCGTCGAAGACGTATCTGCAAGAATCAAGAAAAATAACACTCATCACCCATGTCATATAATACTATACAAACAATGTGCATATACATTTCCTTTGTTAAATACTGTTCTATGCACGTCTTCTCATGGGCCTGGCGTATGTGTCCTGCTTTATCCTTTACTTACTACACAAGTTATGCTTAGCCTCGTCTGTGTGTCCTGCTTTATCCTTTACTTACTACACAAGTTATGCTTAGCCTGGTCTGTGTGTCCTGCTTTCTCCTTTACTTACTACACGAGTTATGCTTAGCCTCGTCTGTGTGTTCTACTTTATACTTGACTCACTACACAAGTTATGCTTAGCCTCGTCTGTGTGTCCTGCTTTATCCTTGACTCACTACACAAGTTATGCTTAGGCTCGTCTGTGTGTCCTGCTTTACCCTTTACTCACTACACAAGTTATGCTTAGCCAGGTCTGTGTCCTGCTTTATCCTTTACTCGCTCCACAAGTTATGCTTAGCCTCGTCTGTGTGTTCTGCTTTATCGTTTACTTAGTTGCAATAACTACCCTAGCATATGAGTTTTGTTTTGTGCATGTATTCTGCTTTATCCTTTACTCACTTCGTTTATCCTTACTTAGTCCCAATAACTACCCTAGCCTATAAGTTTTGTTTTGAGCATGTATTCTGTTTTATCTTTTACTCACTTCTGCTCTATCCTTTACTTATAGTGGCTACCCTGGTATATATAGTCTGCTTTATCCTTTACACACTCCCAGTGGCTACCCCTGATTATGTGTTCTACTTTCTGTTTACTCAGTAGAAACCCGATCTCTGCTGTTGTAGCATGCTAAACTGGCACGTAGAAAGGAAGTATATATTACACGTTGTAGCGACATTGCCAAACAACCTCCTAGTCAGATAAGGACAAGCATTGTGGATGAACAACACGAATCAATATCGAAACGTCGCATCACCTAAATAAAGAAGTTGTTCATCCAAAAGGTTTGACCTTATCTGACTCTCCAACTTCTAAAATATGTTGCTCTAAGAAGTAAACCTCCTACACCAAATCGATCATAATCGATCAGTAAATACTATAATGCCATATAATTCCACAATCTGATAAAGCAATTTGATTTGTCTATATCTGACATGTTATCAATCATTCATTGGCCATTTATCAAATGCAGTCAAATGCAAGGTTCATGAAAATAATATGTACTGGCGCATTTCCTTTGAGTTCTTATTAATTGGTTACAGTCATTACATGTGCGTATGAGCTTGTTTTTATCTTCGTTTTTTATACAACCAGGAGAAGGCATTTGCATGACTCATTATGATACTTCACACATTTCAACCTACCTGTCATTGTCCCAGGTGATGTCGAGGCATTCACTAGTAACAGAAATATTGATAATTAAACCAAACATCGTATTTATTCATTAATCAAGACATTCGCACGTCACCTTTGTATCACACACACGTTGCTGGACAAAAGAAAGTATGCAAAATTAAAATACAAAAACAAACAAAAAACAAAGAAAGTAACAACAACAACAACAACCTCCCCAATAAAAATAAATAAAATGAATAAATAAAATTAAAAAAACAAACAAACAAAAAACAACCAATAACACAACAACAAACAATCAAGCAAACAAAAACCATTTCAAATTAGAACGTATTGTGTCGGCGAAGCACGGCAAACTTGAGTTCAATCACACAACTGTGATGATTCTAGTCATATTCACCATCCATTAACCACTTCTCGTGTGTTTTAGTCTAGCTTCCACTAACCAACATTGTACACTATCTGGTGTCACAAGTCGCATAAGACACCCTTTCATTCAAACTACTATGGTGGCGGTGGGGTAGCCTATTGGTTAAAGTGTCCGCTCGTCATGCTGAACACCCGGGTTCGATTCTTGTGTGAAGCCTGTTTCTGGTGTCCCCCGCCGTGATATTTCTGGGATATTGCCGAAAGCGGCGTACCATACTCACCCACACGACAATGCCCATACCTCGTACACAAAGGAAGAGATTTCTGTTTTCCACAGACACAGGCAGTGGTTAACATTGAACGAAAGAATGACACCCGGTGTTCCGAAAGGTCAGAAACAGATGTCAGCGTACGCAATGAGAAAATGTTGTTTAACGCCGCACTCAGCAATAGTCCAGCTATATGGCGGGGGTCTGTAAATAATCGAGTCTGGACCAGACAGTCCAGTGATCAACATGATGAACGTCGATCTACACAATGTGCCAACAAAATGTCAGCGAGCCCGTTAGTCGCCACTTACAGAAAAAATATAATGCTTATCGAAGCAATACCGTTTTCAGTATTTTCAATTTCACACAGACAAAACAAATGACGTACTATTGGGCTATCTATCAACATAAAGTGTTTTGTGTATTTATATGGAATGCGACTCACAAGCTTTATCCACTCATTACTAACTTCTATACATCTGCCGAAACAGGTATCCATTGAATGGTATTGTCAGTCTATGCAATACAACAAGAATATATTGGTGAGTGAGTGAGTGACTTAAAATTCAAAGTCACATCGGCAGTATTTTAGCCGTGACTGTGTCGTGACTATGAATGTTACAATTTTTTTAATTTATTAAGAATAAAAACAAGCGTAGTCAACATACAGTTACCTGTCTGCAAATGACTTTAAAATAACTAGTCTATGACAGCTTTACACGTAAGAGTAATATACTCATGCCAATAATTGTTGTCACCCCTCCCACCCCAACCCCCACACACACCCCACCCCTCTCCAATTAAAAAAAAATGAAGGGGGTGACAACTACTATTGGCATGAGTATATATAACCATAACACGCTATTCCTAGATGCAACAATACAATATCAAAATGAGCCAACAACTGAAGGAAGATCACCATGCTAGGGACCATAGGGACTTACAGAACCTTTTGTACCTGCATGGACCCTAGCTGGATTTACACCATCCCTTTAGCTGGTGGCAATTTAGACAAATTTAGCCATTAATGTAAATGAACATGTAGACTACGATTAAACAAAGTGGTCAGATTAAATATAAGACGTGGTCTTAAATACACTCTCAGGGGACAATATTTTTACAATACTTTAACCCCCTTTGAGGATACAGCCACAACAATCTCAGCTACTAATTTGATCTACCAGATATAAAATACCATTGATCTATTTACAAAACACATTATTCAAAGGAGCATACTGTTCTTACCACAGGACGTCGAAGCCAGGATCACTAGCACCACCATCAGAGTATAATCCTGCGACATTTTTCCTCGAAGCAGCAACTGTGAAAATATTGCTGATACCACAACCACTGTCCTTTAACAGTTAGCATAGGGTGAATGATAACCTTGAGGTATATCTAAGAAAGTGGGCCAGATTGTTGCCCAATAGACACTTCATGCATTGCAAATCTCTAAATAAAACATTTTGGACGGACATCAGATTTCAAAGTAAACTTTGAAGGATATGTCAACGTGATCTGGAGGACATCTACCGGACACCTGTACATAGCAAACATCACGTAATGCAACACTGGCGTGTGTTGCTTGTAATCCATAAACAGGAGGGATTGGCATACACATATGAACTGATACTACGGGGATTAAAACGTTTAGAGGGGCGTTAACGTGAGTGCATTATACAACAGTATAATGTGTCTAGGTGGGGTATTCATGCTTCACTGCGGCATGGTATCTCAGTGGGCTAGCACTATAAAACCAGCTTAAGTCTGGGCTAGTACAAGCAGCCACACATACACATACACACGCATGCACGTCGACATATGAGCGAAATATTGTCAAGCACGACGTTAAACCCAATTTCACCTCACCTCACCTACACGTCACCACACGTCACCACACGTCACTTCATCTAGTTCCGTACCTAGATTATGGACTATGGACACAGACGCTTGACTGAAGGACGCTCAACTTACCAGTTACATCAAATAAACAGGACAAAACTGTACTTGACGCTAATGAGGTACAATCTTTTGACGACAGCTTTTAGGAAGTACCACCATGCATGACACGTACTACCTTCCAGAATGCTGACAGACGTGGAACAATCCGGTGATTGTATCGAGTGTCACATCATACTGCTCTCAGCGGAAAACTTGCTACATTGCGTCATTCCCTTACAAAACTGAACTCTTGCCAATATATATTTCCCTTACAGGAAAAATGAATTACATTTTGAAAACTGTAAAGCTAAAAGAAATCGGCTACAGATTGAAGAGTGGGTGAGTGAGATTCATTTTACGCCGCTTTTAACAATATTCCAGCAATATCGCGGGGGGAATACCAGACATGTGCTTCGCACATTGCACCCATGGGGGAAATTGAACCCGGGTCTGCGGCATGACGAACGAATGCTTCAACCACCAGGCTACCCCACCGACCCAGAGATTGGAGTGTTATGAGGGTATGTTTACACCGAGACGGGTGACAGACACGCGACACTTTACGACACAACACGTCACCACACGACACTACACGTGCGGTGTAAAACTAAACTCTTGAACCTTGATGCGTTCATGAATGTCACTGATCTCGTGACAGAAAAAGCGGGGTATTGCTCAATTCACTTTAGGCTCTTTGAATGCCTGTGATATAACACATTCATCCTATAAGCTCAAAGTCCAGCTTGTTGATATTTCTATGAACACAGCTTTGCCTGCTCATGTTGAATCAGGGCACCTACTTGTGGCCGACCATACCATGTACTTTTATTAAGCAGCTCAGCTATCTGCTGGGGATACATTGTCAGTATTCTGTTTACATTAAACATGTGACAGTGTATTATGCATACGTGTTGTAACAACCGGCTTAGACTAAGATCAGGTAGGTTTAATGTGCGACCTGACCAGTGCTTCTTTCTTTTTGAACAGCAGTTCAGCGGGTCCAGTTTTCAATGGGTTTGCGTGTTTTGTGCCGATAAAATTGAAAGACGGGTTCTTATACCACCTTCCATTCGAAACCATCACAAGCGAATCCGTGCAACAGTAAGGGAAGCAACTGTTGTCCACTTTGACTGCGTGCAGGAATGCCTCAACGGTTATAGCAGCCTTAAAATACTTGACAGGAATACGCCTGTCTCGACCTGACGCACACGCTTGGACCTTTGCAATTTTGTTAAGCAATATTTTTGCAGTGTTGGTTGTTTGTTGGTTGGTTGGTTTGTTCTTTAACGCCGCTCTCACCAATATTCCAGCTATATGGCGGCAGTCTCTGTATAACCGAGTGTGGATCAGACGATCCGGTGATCAACAGCATGAGCAACGATCTACGCAATTGCCCAGCTCTATGGCGCCGGTCTGTAAATAATCGACCAGACAATTCAGTGATCAACGCAACTGAGATACGATGACATGTGTTAACATGTCAGCCAGACCCCGTTAATCGCCTCTTACGACAAGCATCGGTTGCTGAAGGCTAATTTTAACCCGCATCTTCACTCAAAAAGTACTTTACAGGCAACATCTAACGTCTTGGAGTACGACAACACTCAAGCAAGGTTATCGCTCAGCCCGGCTACCTACTCAAATCGCGTTGTATAACTATCATCGATAGCTGCAATATATTCCAATGCAAGGTCCCACACAAGAATTACACTTCATAACAACTGCATAATTTACAACAAATTTTAGGTAACGTCACAAAATGTCATGAGATAATATCATGAATGGATTGTTACATTATTCTTCTACACGATCACCGCCCTCCGAACTCATACGACCTGAAACAAATGGAAGTTTTTTTTTACCATACCTCCTCTAGAGACACACTTCCCAGACATAAAATCCCACAAGAGACCGTCATAAATTGAGTGAACTGAATTAATGGACCATCAAACTCCCATGACTCGTACAAAAGGTGCACATGGTTTTCCACAATAAAAAAAATATCCGTAACGCATGAAAACGCCTCACGAAAACAGTTTTGAACTGTTACACAAATGTGCACCCTCACTGTTGTACTGTTGTCTTCAGTTTTAGAAATGGAAACAGCATTGGGATCAGGCAAAACCCATGCCATAAAAATCATCGTCTCCTCAACAAAGAAGACTGCAACGTACGTAACGACCTTACATGGAGATACTACTTCGGTACTGCTAAGCATTATATATGCAAACACACACACATATATATATATAATATTATATATAGATACACCCACACGATCGCGAGTCCTTGCATGTGTCCACTGGCTCGACGGTGCAGTTTACATCTTCACTAATTTAGCCAATCAGTGCTGGAGAAGCATTGTAGTGATGTCTGTAATGTTCGACCTAGTGCTGTGTGTAGTTCTGTTAAGAACGATGAAGGAGATACTGCTTGTCCTCCCTTTCTTTAGTTCACTCGCCATCGCACAAGAAGTTTTGGGGCATTTCTTTGCAAGACGTGAAACTCTAGACAACCAGAAGGCTGGAGAGATCCCTTCTTACGTACTTCGTACTGATATGCTGAGATGCACGATACTCTGTTCCGGAGATGACGCCTGTGCTGCTGTGACCCATCTTGAAGGACAGTGTTTCTTCTACAGTTCATCTCTGGCAACATCTGGCTTACCAGCTCCAGGTGCCAATAGACTCATATCTGACGTTGCAGCCCCTGGTGCCAGAACATTCTTCAAACAAGGTGAGTCATATGCCCATTGGATTGAATTCATGTTTTAATGATTTGTATATGTTTGAAGGTCAATAACTGATCTTTTGTCTTGAATCCTCCACGGGGTATCATCAATATTTTCTCCTTGTGTCCATGGTTCTTAAAAATTGGTCAATCATTAAAGCTTGAGGTGTATATTTTCATTTATATAAGTTACGATTTGACTAAAATTATATATCCTTTAAATGACAATCTTGAAGCAACAGCTGTAAGTAGCTTTATTAAAGGTGTGTTCGGAGGCCAAACTTGAACGTTTGTCATTAACCCCCTTCATCCACGGGGTAGCATCAATATTATTTCCTTTGCTTATATACGTGTTTTTGACTCTATGAAAAAAATTGATAACACAGCCGGAAATATAATACTATTCTGTCAACCTCCTTAGATGCTCTTGATTTAATAGTGATGATGAAATTCAACCACAGGCTCAACTTGAATTTGAGACAATGATACAAGAGTAGAACAAATTCTCCAAGGCTGGGGTCACTCTTAGGTTCTCCGTTCCATTCCCCACAAACAGTGTATTCAAGGTGCTAAGGTGCAAGAGTGCAAAACATACACTTACATGAATGAGTGAGTGAGTGAGTGTGCAAAAATTTTAGTCACACCGGCAATATTACAGCCATATCGTGACTAAAAAAGTCATTTACTGATAAAAATAAAGCTTTATTATAAAATCTGTTGAGAATTAAAGCTAGATTGTAACTTTAATACCAAAGCTACATTTTGGACAGTACAATACAGAAGCGGGATATAGATCGCCAGCAACTGAAGGTAGATCCCCATACTAGTTTGGGGGGATGTACAATACCTTTGCTACCTGCATGGAACCTAGCTGGATTTACGATTTACACCATCACTTCAGATATTGGCGATTGTGCTCTAATTTATCCATCACTTAAAACACAAATATTCTACGATTAAAACCAAGTAAATATAAAATTTACGTCGAATATTTTGGAATTTATGTTCAAGGGATGCGTGGCTGGTACATTGTAAAGGCCAGATATCGTTCCTAATATATACGTGATTACACTCTCAATGTTGCATTTCTTGTACCATGGATAACGATGCCATAAAATGATGCTGCCCTTGTGGTATCCAGGTCCGTGCCCCGTGTCTCAAGGCTACACGTCAGTCCCGTCAGTTGACCTGTGTTTCAAATACCAAGAGATGCCAATGACTTGGACAGCTAACCAAGATCAATGTGAGAGTAACGGCGGCCGCCTGATCATCCTGAACACGGTGGAGAAACGTGACTACATCGTTGCCACATTGGGTAATAAGTACATATATCGTAAGTACCCTTGTTCGTCTATTTTACCAGACGTCTAAATTAATTCACTTATCTGTGAACAGGGTAGTATATGCTTAGTCGAGATCTCGGGAATGCTGGAAATAACATGGGGTATAATGAGGCTGCTACTGTTTTAACGTATTTCATTTGTATTTATTAATGAATTGTTTCATTTCTTCTTATTGTAGCGTATGTTGGTCTCCAAAAGTCTGGTGGAGCGATCAGCTGGACAGACGGTTCAACCTATTTCCCTGGAAAACATTCGTTCTCCACAAATGGATGTGGACACCTGTATCGTGGGTACATAACGTCTTATTATTGCCATTGGAAACGGCCATCCTTTTGTGAAATACCGGTGTAACAATGGACAGATCAGGTATATTGTCCATCTGGCTGAAACCAGTATGTTATCGGGAAGCGTGAAACAAGAATATCATACGATCAACGCAATTATAATTATTATGTATCATTCGAACAATAACAGGCTCACTTGAGCATTCCCATTTCACTTCACATACAATCAAATACTGTTGTCTTGTACACTGGATCATAGATGGATTCACAGCATGTGGCAGTGTACATTGGAAACATTTGACCAGTACAGATATGCAACCGCCTGCCCGCCTATTTGAAAAGTTCAGTAATCTATTCAAGGTATGAAGCATTATTCCGGGTATGAAGCATCCTGTTCCGGGTATGAAGCATCCATTCCGGGTATGAAGCATCCTATTCCATCCTATTCCGGGTATGAAGCATCCTATTCCGGGTATGAAGCATCCATATTCCGGGTATGAAGCATCCCCTATTCCGGGTATGAAGCATCCTGTTCCGGTTCCTGCAGCATCAGCAAATCAAAGGATCAAGGCAAACATAAGACATTCGCGCTGTTCCAGTACTCAAAGTGTGTCTCTTGCTAGCAAACTGCTGACAGTGTTAATATTCATCACTACCTTCAGAAGACACGGTTCAGAATTGATCTTCTGTAACCCATGATTGTCGTAAACGGCGACTAAAGGGATCGGGTGGTCAGGCTCACTGTCTTGGTTGACACATGCCATTGTACCCTATTTGCGTAGATCGATGCAATCACTGGATTGTCTGGTCCATATTCGATTATTTACAGACCGCAGCCATACAGCCGGAATATTGAGTGGCGTTACACAAAGAAATAATACCCATCACAATATGACAGAGTCTCTGTTTTCAAACCTGTTTTGGCTATTATTTTAAAACCACATTTCGTATCTTTTAAGATAATAAAAGCATATAAGTTCATCATTACGTGTTGCTGTATTATTGTCTCGTTCATTATACCCACTATTGGCGACGTGAGGTTGCTGTCATCAGTGGCAGGACAGTGACAATAAAGACGTCATCGGAGAAAAATAGGACCCGAGGCGTAAAATGCGTGTGGGTGTTGAGGGACACCAGGCCCGTAATTCCCTGCAAATGTCAAATATAACGGTAGTTCCTTTTGTAACAGTGTTCCGTTTTCTGCCTAACGGGACGGTTTCTCATACAACCGCGAAGGAGGGTTTCTCATACCACCGTGAGGGAGGGTTTCTCATACCACCACCTTGAGGGGAGGGTTTCTTTATCACCGTGAAGGAGGGTTTGTGTTACCACCGTGAAGGAGGGTTTCTCTAACACCGCGAAGGAGGGTTTCTCTAACACCGTGAAGGAGGGTTTCTCTTAATACTGTGAAGGAGGGTTTCTCTTAATACCGTGAAGGAGGGTTTGTGGTACCACCGTGAAGGAGGGTTTCTCTTACCACCGTGAAGGAGGGTTTCTCTTAACACCGTGAAAGGAGGGTTTCTCTTAACACCGCGAAGGAGGGTCTCTCTCTTAATACACCGTGAAGGAGGGTTTCTCTTAACACTGTGAAGGAGGGTTTCTCTTACCACCGTGAAGGAGGGTTTCTCTTAATACCGTGAAGGAGGGTTTCTCTTAACACTGTGAAGGAGGGTTTCTCTTACCACCGTGAAGGAGGGTCTCTCTTAAGGACCGTGAAGGAGGGTTTCTCTCCGAACACCGTGAAGGAGGGTTTCTCTTACTGTGAAGGAGGGTTTCCTCTTAATACCGTGAAGGAGGGTCTCTCTTACCACCGTGAAGGAGGGTTTCTCTTAACACTGTGAAGGAGGAGTTTCTCTTAACACCGTGAAGGAGGGTAGCCCTAGGAGGTTAAACACCGTTAAGGAGTCACGCCGAAGACTTCATACCGTTCGATTCCTCACGTGGGTACAATGTGTTTAAGCCAACATTCTGGCATCAAGTCGGAGAACACCAGAATTGAGATTTACAGATTGTGCCGATTGGGAATCGAGGCGTAAAATGCGTAAACTGTTGAGGGACACCGGCCCGTAATTCCCTGCAAATGTCAAATATAACGGTAGTTCCTTTAACAGAGTTCCGTTTTCTGCCTAACGGGACGGTTTCTCATAGAACCGCGAAGGAGGGTTTCTCATACCACCGTGAGGGAGGGTTTCTCATACCACCTTGAGGGAAGGTTTCTTTATCACCGTGAAGGAGGGTTTCTCTTAACACCGTGAAGGAGGGTTTCTCTTAACACCGTGAAGGAGGGTTTCTCTTAACACCGTGAAGGAGGGTTTCTCTTAATACTGTGAAGGAGGGTTTCTCTTAATACCGTGAAGGAGGGTTTCTCTTAACACTGTGAAGGAGGGTTTCTCTTAATACCGTGAAGGAGGGTTTCTCTTAATACCGTGAAGGAGGGTTTCTCTTAATACCGTGAAGGAGGGTTTCTCTTAATACCGTGAAGGAGGGTTTCTCTTAATACCGTGAAGGAGGGTTTCTCTTAACACTGTGAAGGAGGGTTTCTCTTAATACCGTGAAGGAGGGTTTCTCTTAACACCGTGAAGGAGGGTTTCTCTTAATACCGTGAAGGAGGGTTTCTCTTAATACCGTGAAGGAGGGTTTCTCTTAACACTGTGAAGGAGGGTTTCTCTTAACACCGTGAAGGAGGGTTTCTCTTAACACTGTGAAGGAGGGTTTCTCTTAATACCGTGAAGGAGGGTTTCTCTTAATACCGTGAAGGAGGGTTTCTCTTAAACCATGAAGGAGGGTTTCTCTTAATACCATGAAGGAGGGTTTCTCTTAACACTGAAGGAGGGTTTTTCCTCATACCGTGAAGGAGTGTTTCTCTTAATACCGTGAAGGAGGGTTTCTCTTAATACTATGAAAGAGGGTTTCTCTTAAACTGTGAAGGAGGGTTTCTCTTAACACCGTGAAGGAGGGTTTCTCTGAATAATGTGAAGGAGGGTTTCTCTTAATACTGTGAACGAGGGTTTCTCTTAACACTGTGAAGGAGGGTTTCTCCGAATACCGTGAAGGAGGGTTTCTGTTAATACCGTGAAATAGGGTTTCTCTTAACACTGTGAAGGAGGGTTTCTCTTAATACCGTGAAGGAGGGTTTCTCTTAACACTGTGAAGGAGGGTTTCTCTTAATACCGTGAAGGAGGGTTTCTCTTAACACTGTGAAGGAGGGTTTCTCTTAATACCGTGAAGGAGGGTTTCTCTTAACACCGTTAAGGAGGGTTTCTCTTAACACCGTGAAGGACGGGTTTCTCTTCATACCGTGAGGGTAAATAATGGTGGTAAGCACTGGGCGACAAACAACCATAAGAGTGAGAGAGTGAATTTAGTTTTACGCTGCTTTTAGCAATATTCCAGTAGCATCAAGTCGGAGAACACCAGAATTGAGATTCACAGATCGTGCCCAGGTTGGGAATCGAACCCGGGTCTTCGGCGTGACGAGCGAACGCCTTAGACCACTATCCACCCCACCGCCCACCAGCTGTAAGAACAAGGTAACTGCCAAGTTAACATGTACGAGGGCCTCAATCAACCTGCTGCCATTTTTAAGCGACATGAAGACATTTATTGATCACGTAAATTCGTCCATGCTTACCAGGCGTTAGTTCACCAGGTCTGAAAGGCAGCATGTTTAAATGACGAATTTCCAAATGGTTTCCTTTCAACTGTGACTGAAAGAAATTTGAAAGAACTGTTATTGATATTTCAGACGAGTGGTGAAGAAATTAGGGTTTGTGCATGCATGAATATCCTTCTGTGTTCCAGAAACCAGAATATCCTTCTGTGTTCCAGAAACCAGAATATCCTTCTGTGTTCCAGAAACCAGAGTATCCTTCTGTGTTCCAGAAACCAGAATATCCTTCTGTGTTCCAGAAACCAGCCTGTGAAGCGATGTCGTTTACGAATGTTTTTTTGATCATTTCTACACAATACAGGGAAGGGTGGGGTTATAGTTGGAGAATACTGAAATAAGTGATATGGTGGTCATAGAAAATCAGACGAAGTGTATTGCTTTGTTACGTGTGTGCTCTTTTCTTCTGTTTTGATTTCAAATATGCAATAAGGTATTATTAATGTAATGACGTTATGGGATTCATTGTTGTCGCATTATAAGAATGCTGATATAAGAAACATGAATACAATGCCCACAAACACATGGACTCAGAAAACTGATTTCCGATGAGATCTTCATTTACTGTTGATGAATTATTGATTTGTTAATTAATATTAATACACGGCTGATAGAATACTTCGGAGGTATTAGACGTTTGAGAATAGTGCATCCACCATATTTTCTAACGCAGCATCGTTGACCATACATAACACAATAACACTGTATGGTTCCAGTAAAACTTGATTATGTCCTCACGGCTGCCTGATATTGAAGACTGAATAATACGTTCATTAAAGTTAGTTCAGCTTGATTCATGGTGATCAAATATAGATTGTGGTTTCATAGATGAAATAATGATATCATGATTGTTTTTAAAAGATTTAAACTTACTTGGACCTGCCTTCATCACATTTAGTTTATCGCTAAATAATTGTCGTTTCCTCACAGTGATCGAGTGCCACTACGGTAAGGTATTGATTTTTTGTTTGATTGTTTTGTCATTCGTGTCCAAAGGTGTTCCTAATGACGTTGAATTGGCATGTACCTGACTGAGACATAACTATCCATCTATCATTTTCACTGGTGTTATGGTTAGTGGATTGCCGTGATAAAAGGTTTAAAAGTCCCCTTTGAACCAGCCAAATAGAACACAGACACGTCTAAAATATTAAATAATATATTGAGCATATAATGAGCAAGCTACAATGAATGACAATACAGATATCTAGTACAATGCAATTGAATCACAAATCTATAATACTGGGTCACAAATATAAAATATTAACTCACCAGAGTCTTGACATTCACAGTGAGAACAGATATACTGATTGAAGGTTGTTTAGAATGAGAGTCGTCAAGCATGCACGACCAGTATTGAATGTTGATAGAGTCATGTAATAGAGTCCCGTGTACAACAACACAACAACCAGCCTATATATAGCTCTTACACAGTTCTCGAGCATTCTATCAATGCTAGGCTGTATCATTATCCACTCAGAACTTTGTAGAAAGCAGTCGAAATCGGTGGAAATCTCCACGGCATGATGAAAGCCGTAATTAAACAAGATTGCCAAGGGTGGCAACTCTGAAGCGCTATCAAATAGGCCTACTGCTAAAACTAGTATTGCCATTTAACATATTTGATGCGAGATGCGGGCAAAACCCACACTCAAACGTTAAACATTGTGACCCATTTAAACTATAACCTAATCAATGATATTACAAATTACAACAAACACACTCTCATAACACTGGCATGTAGAGGTTCTTCATGGACAATGATCCTCCACACTTGCTTGATTATCCCCTGGTTGTATGTTTTCAAAGTGAACAATTTGAGAACCAACTTGGTTATAGCAGCCGTAAATACTTGGACAGGAATACTCCTGTCTCGACTTGAATGACCTGAACTTTTATTTACACTCCGGCCGCGTTCTGCATCATTAGAGGTACATTGTTTACATCATTATGTACAACTTATATATGTTACATACATGTATGATACACAAATGTGTAGTCATATCGCTTGGTTGCAGAAATAAGTTGGCAATATAACCATTTAAACAATCAATGTTACACTTGCGAGTTTTGTTTATATTTTGGGGTTGGTGGGTGGGGTGGGGTTTTCGTGCGTTGCTTAAATGAGACATTATTGTTTTGCACAAATATTCCTAATTTCCTAACCATTCCTATTTTAGTTAGGAGTGACAAAAACTGGCTCATTTTGTGCATATTCGGGTTTCTAATACATACGTGCATTTTAAAAGTAATAACATGTGCGTCTATAATTAGCGCAATCCAGACAGATATGCCTGCTCAAGGCGCTACAACCGGAATATGTACAGATCAGGGGAAGTGTCCACTAGATTTAAATGTCACTGTGATACTTGGAACACATATGGGTCTTCAGTCTTGATTTGTATTGCTCAAAGGTTGGACACAATCCAGTCTGGAAGTGAGTTCCAGAGAATAGGGGCAGTGCCGGAGAAATGATCTGGAGCCATATGTTTTGAGTCGATATTTAGGAACTTGGAGGAGATTGTTGTCACTTGATCGGTGTTTACGTGCAGGAGCGTATTTAGTCAAGAGTTCAGATAGATAGTCAGGTCTGGTGTTATGGAGGCATCTAGTAGATTGGACAAGAAGGAAAAAGCTTGGGCACAGGTCTGAAGTTCTAAGAGTCATTGGGATCCAAGTTCTGCTTTTTAAGGTGAGGTCTGACAACTGCTTGTTTGCAGGGGAAGGAAATATTCTAGATTTTTGAGCTCATGTTGACAATGTTTGTTGCTGTTATAACTGGAAGCAACTCATCTAGTAACTGCAACGGAATCGCTGTTGGGATCTACAGAAATATTTCTTGATATATATTTTCCCTTCTAGGGCCAAGGTAGGGCAAACGAAAAAGTGAAATTCACCTCCCATAATGTTTGTATTACAAAGGCTACATATCGCACAAGCTCAGTCCTTTGTTAAGCAATATCCTTCCATGGGTGGACAGAAATTGGGAAAGATGGTTAAACGGACCCTGGGCCATCGGTTTCACAAAAGCTTTATTTAATGTTCAAGAAGGCATGTTGTTTGGCAGTGAATGAAGCGCGGATAAGGCGATGGTGAATGTTCTGTTTTGACTATTGTGATTACACACACGGCAATTTGTACAATGTTGTAAGTTGACGTGGTGGCCTGGGTTTAGGAGTGGAATCCCCTTACTAATCTTTTTTTTGAGAGACAACTTATTCCATCGTTTTGACAACACATAGGTTTTGAGAGCACCTTTGTGAGCAGTTACCTGAAATCTGTGGTGGTGGGGCCAGCCTTAGTGGTTAAAGCTTTCACTCCTCACGC